>NC_031989.1:9357964-9403428 GCF_001879085.1 Nicotiana attenuata
TGCTGTTATGTTCCAATTCCTAAATACCTGTGGCATCGGGATTAATGGCAACGGTGGTCTTCTGAGGACTAAGGTGGTTTAACAGAAAATCAGAAGTATGTTTCCTTAATACAGAATGAAAGTTGAAAAGGTAGATGATGACACTTACAGTGTGAGTACAGGCATGAGAGCACAGATTACAGAGCAAACTCTTGATATGTATCGAGGAGGAGGAGTCATTCCATCAGCAATTCCACGACTCCTAACCAGCTCAAAGTACTCTCGTGCACCCATAAAAACAGCTGCAGCAAGGGCAACAGTGAAAACCCATCCTCCAGCCAATACCACACCTCCGACAGAAATACCTATACCAAGTCCAAAGACTACCCTTTTCTTCAGTTGACTATTTTTCTGCTTAAGTTCAGAAGTGGGAATTTCCCTCGCCGTTGTACTGTTGCCTTTGTTGACTTCCTACAACATAATTATCTCAGTGATTCCAATTCAATTATCTACTTTGACCATGACATGCATAGATCTGTTGGGAATAATCCTCCCACAGAAATAATATTAACGGTAATAACAGCGGAATAATAATGTAGTACCGAGATACGGTAATCAACAAGAATAAAAAAAGAACAACAAGGACACAAAGATTTTTAACGTGGAAAACCTTCTGAATAAGGGAAAAAACCACGAGCCCGAGAGGAGCAAAGTAATCCACTATAATGAGGAATTTTACACTCAATAGTCCGAGTAAAATACTCCAGGGACCACTATACACTCAAAAGAAATAACCCTCTTTTAAGATTTCCACCTCACTACAATATCGCTCACACTCTCTATTCTCCCTACACAATCTATATTTCTCACAATGTTTGAGAAATACTCTCTGCAACTANATGGTTTTGTGGAAGGAGGACCTTTTCTCTAGCTAACCATTTGGGGTTATGACTTCCACGTGAGGTTTTTGTATTTTTAAGTACGATAATGAAAAATTGGACAAGAGTTAGAATGTATTACATATCCATTAGCCGTAGAAATATGCCGAAAGAAATCTTTTTTTGTTAAGGTGAAGGGAAATACTTGACGTGTACATTATCTTGGGACAACAAACAGGTAAACTAGACACTATTTGGGGACAACTCAAAAAGGAAAAGTGAGAAGTAAGCTTTTGAAATGGGCAGAGTTTTAATGGTTCACTAATAAGGCAAAATAATTCAAGTACTTCCAAAATAAAACACAATTTTAAGTGTTTAACTCTAGTGGCAATCTCTTCCACTCTTTCCAATTTGTGCCTTATCGACTAAAAGAGTTTTAAAATTAGTTTAGTCATTAGTGTTTTTTTCCTTCTAAAATTAAGAATAGTTTAGTCATTAGTGTTTTTTTCCTTCTAAAATTAAGAAGAAAACAATAAACTTATCTTTCTTTATGCAGTAAAATTAATTCATTTCACATACAAAGTAAGGATGTAACATTAGATTGGAGACTACTCTTGCAAAAAGTTTTTGTTAACATTTCTTTTGATAACATCTTCTTGCAAGAAGTTAAAATAACTTCTCTAGCTTAAAACCACTATCTGGAAACACCAAAAAGCTAGTAATAAAGGACATATAGAACCTTAAATGTTCTTTCTCAGAATAGATATTATGTATCCGAAGAGAACAATTCTGGAAACAGCAAAATCTTGGGAGAACTCCTGTGTGTGAACTCCTGTGAGTGAACTCCTGTATGCGCAATAGGGTGATTCGTGTCTCAAATAGGTAATAACTGCGTATGAATTAAAAAGATTATATACAAGACTGCAACTTTGAGTTGTCGTTGGACACCATACGTAAGGGCTGTCCCACTAGTGTCGGTGCCAGACTGTAAATGTGGCACAAATAAAGCATTCCTATGATTCAGTATCCATATTCCGGGGTACTATAGATTCCTTTGTAAAGAACTACATTAATGTCCATAATTATGAATTAGTTCAATGTACTAGCCTAAAGGTAACAACAACAACAAACATCCCTCAATCCCAGCTACTGGGGGTCGCTATATAAATTCTCACTATCCAATGTCTTATGGCTGTCTCGTTCTAGTATTCAATGATTTAGGTTCTCTAGCAGTTTAGGTTCTCTACTTTTCTATCGGCATGAATATCATCAAAGACCATGAATTGAGAATGAGCAATGAAGCTCATAACCTGATTATCATCCTAATAGGGAATGATTGGGGGCGATTGGGATGCTGAAATATAAAAGCTATACCCAAAATATAGCCCACTGAAGACCATGAAAAGCACCTAAGTAGCGCCTTGACCAACATTAATTTCCTGTTGGACACAACAACAACAACAAAAAACCCAGTGACTTCCCACAAGTGGTTCTGGGAGGGTAAGATGTACACAGCCTTACCCTTACGCTAGAAGGGCAGAGAGGCTCCAATTGTTGGAACACAGATACAAATATCATAATTAAAGGAGACACACACGTAGCTAACACAAGATTATAGTACATATTTTTTTCAACAACAAAAGAACAACGTAGTTATAGCGACTACTTCAAAAGACATAAGAAAACATACTCCATTAGTTTATGGATTCTTAAGATCCTGCCAACAATTTTTCTTCAATATTTCTACTTGATCTAGTTTTTCTTCATAACTTCAGAAATTTAATTCTGGACGCCTAAATAACTGAGTACTTAAAAAAGGAAGACAATCTTTGTCCTTCGTCTGACCATTTGAGGGTTACTTGAGAGAACATGACGCAAACAATGGATTATGAAAATGGGATTAAGGAATTTTATGTTTTATAGAAGAGATATCATGTCTGGAATTTCAAAAGTACAAACTTGCGTGCATGTCCAACACATGTCAGTGTTTCACTGGAGCACATTGATGAGTAACTTGAATCCAGATCATGATAAACGTGTGTGTCTGTGTACATATATACACATACACTTCTTTAAATAACCGAGAAATACTCGAGGGACACTGTCACATGGTCTGAAACTCAATCGATAATGGGTCTACCCTCTACCCTTCTCCACTTAAATGCCACACTTTTGTCTACAGCAGGTTTCAAACCCATGACGAGTGCCTAACCCACACGTCACGCGCTGCATTAATACACTAGACCAAAGCCCTGGGGGCTAGCCCATATGTATATACTTTTTTATTTCTAAACAATCAGAACAAAGGGCATCAGTTCTTACTAGTGTTCAGAGCAGGTACTGCCAAACCGCATCTCAACTTAACCCAGAAACAAGGGAGATAGCCACAATAAAAGAGCCCAAACATGGCACTAGTAAGTTGAGCAAAACGAGGAATTCCCCTTTGCATCAACAGTGCCATTGCAACAACAAAAGCCGCAGAGGTAACAGAAACATCAATCTGACCTAAATATCTGACAAAAAATTCGAAGAGTAATCAATTAGAAAACCTTCAAATTAACAAATTCCAGAAAATAAATAAATCATAAACGACAAGAAAGAAATAACAACTAAAACAACTCTAAGATATTGTATGCTGGCCTCAAGCATGATTATCAAGGTACTATAGATTGAAACCACTGTCCATTTACTGGGGAAGAACAAAGCCTAATTGTAGACGAAAATCATACATAGGGTCTGACCATAGGGGAAGCATGATAAAAGTATCAGTGTCTTCAGGTTGCTGTTAATCCAAGTAAAGAGAAGACCTTCAAGATGACATTCATAGCTCTGTAAAAAATTTGTCCCATTAACTCTTCTTGAAGTGATAAATTTTGCCGTTTCTAACCTAAAGGATAAAGCAAAGACATGGGACTGTCTAAACAAGCAAGTTCAACCACAACAAAAGGGTTTAATCATGTGGCAGGTTCCCGGTTTAAATTGAGATGCACAAAATGGGTCATAATTCTTCAAAGTATTGGAGTCCGAAAAGAATAGAAAAGAAGACAAGAGGTTACACACAATGTTGGCTAGCACAGGTATCTGACGTTCAATGCACAAATGAATGACGGATCAAGTCATCATTTTCTAGCGTTATTGGCCTAATTTTCTAAAAGGCTGAGAAATACAGTCACAGTTATGCAGGTCTTCCCAATGGAATGCACGGTTCACATTTTGTATAAATCAAAGTCTTTCCGCTGATAATTCTGGTGAGGGTCAGTGCGACAGCAAATAAATAATCTATTTATCTTAATGAGCAAAGGTCACGAATATTGAATGATATCATGAAGTAAACGTCAAAAATATTTTCTGTCCATGCATATATCCATTTTGTTTAAAGCGTTACATTGATCCATCAACGTACAATAGATGATGCAGGCATGAAATCTTGCTGTTATTGTTTTTTTTGATAAGGTCTTGCTGTTATTGTTCCAATTCCTAAATACCTGTGGCATGGGATTAATGGCACGGTGTCTTCTGAGGACTAAGGTGGTTTAACAGAAAATCAGAAGTATGTTTCCTTAATACAGAATGAAAGTTGAAAAGGTAGATGATGACACTTACAGTGTGAGTACAGGCATGAGAGCACAGATTACAGAGCAAACTCTTGATATGTATCGAGGAGGAGGAGTCATTCCATCAGCAATTCCACGACTCCTAACCAGCTCAAAGTACTCTCGTGCACCCATAAAAACAGCTGCAGCAAGGGCAACAGTGAAAACCCATCCTCCAGCCAATACCACACCTCCGACAGAAATACCTATACCAAGTCCAAAGACTACCCTTTTCTTCAGTTGACTATTTTTCTGCTTAAGTTCAGAAGTGGGAATTTCCCTCGCCGTTGTACTGTTGCCTTTGTTGACTTCCTACAACATAATTATCTCAGTGATTCCAATTCAATTATCTACTTTGACCATGACATGCATAGATCTGTTGGGAATAATCCTCCCACAGAAATAATATTAACGGTAATAACAGCGGAATAATAATGTAGTACCGAGATACGGTAATCAACAAGAATAAAAAAAGAACAACAAGGACACAAAGATTTTTAACGTGGAAAACCTTCTGAATAAGGGAAAAAACCACGAGCCCGAGAGGAGCAAAGTAATCCACTATAATGAGGAATTTTACACTCAATAGTCCGAGTAAAATACTCCAGGGACCACTATACACTCAAAAGAAATAACCCTCTTTTAAGATTTCCACCTCACTACAATATCGCTCACACTCTCTATTCTCCCTACACAATCTATATTTCTCACAATGTTTGAGAAATACTCTCTGCAACTACTGCATTGCTTTTCTTTCTGTGTGTATTAAATGAAGAAGCCGAGAGCCTCCTTTTATAGGGTGAAGTTGCCGCCCACTTGACCAATAAGGAGCATTGGTTCATTTGCAATTTGAATTGCAACTTGCCAATTTGCATTCTTGCAAATTGTTTGGCAAAACCGGTTCGGAGATTTGGAATCTAACTTCATCTTCTTCTTTTTTTCTTTTCTTTTTCTTTATTATTATGGGGATGGACCCCACAATCTCCCCCTCCTAACCCATTCACCGAAAGGAGGTAACACTGGACTTCTAACTTGAGTGCATGCCGATAAGTTCTTTGCACAACTCGAACTTGTCTCTTGGTACCACCTTGGTCTGCAGCATTCTCACTTGTGGAGATCTTCAGGACTTGCAGAGATTCACTCCCTACCTTTTCTCGGATCCAATGATATCTTACATCGATATGTTTGGTTCTTGCATGGTACATGGAGTTCTTGCTCAAGTCTATTGCACTTTGACTGTCACAATAGACAACATACTCCTTCAGCTGCAAGCCAAGCTCTTGAAGGAACCGTTTCAGCCATATCATCTCCTTGCCAGCTTCTGTAGCGGCAATGTGCTCCGCTTCAGTTGTAGAGAGTGCGACACACTTCTGCAACCTCGACTGTCATGATATAGCTCCCCCTGAAAATGTAAACAAATATCCAGTAGTGGATTTTCTGTTATCATTGTCACCTGCCATATCTGCATCTTTATAGCCTTTCAAGACTGGATCAGATCCTCCAAAGCACAAACAATCTCTTGCGGTACCTATCAGGTACCTGAGTATCCACTTGACTGCTTCCCAGTGTTCTTTTCCAGTATTTTCAAGAAACCTGCTGACAACACCAACTGCGTGAGCAATATCAGGTCTAGTGCATACCATTGCATACATCAAACTTCCGACGGCAAAAGAATAAGTAACTTTGGTCATGCTCTCCTTTTCCTCCATTGTTGTAGGACACATCTTCTTGCTCAACTTCAGATGACTAGTAAGAGTGTGTTGACTGGCTTAGCATTCTTCATGTTGAAGCGTTCTAGTACACGTTCAATGTACTTCTCCTAAGACAGCCACAACTTTCTGCTTGTTCGCTCTCGAACAATCTTCAATCCCAGAATTTGTTGTGTTGGACCCAAGTCATTAAATGACTTGGACAAATCTTTCTTCAACTTTGCAATCAGCTTCTTGTCTTGTCCTACAATCAACATGTCATCCACATACAACAAAAATATAATAAAATTTTTATCAGAAAATCTTTTGAAGTATACACATGGATCGGAATAGGTCTTTATGTATGTTTGACTTTTCATGAATGAGCCAAACTTCGTATACTTGGTGCCTGCTTCAACCGATAAAGACTCTTATTCAATTTGCACACCATGTGTTTCATTCCAGCTACTTCAAATCCTTCTGGCTGCTCCAAATAAATCTCCTCTTCTAAATCTCCATGAAGAAATGCAGTTTTCACATCCAACTGCTCCACTTCAAGATCTAGGCTAGCTGCTAAGCTCAAGATTGTACGAATATAAGTCATTTTGACAACAGGTGAGAAAATTTCATCAAAAGCAATACCTTTCTTCTGTTCGAAGCCTTTAACGACCAATTGAGCTTTGTATCTGACCAGCTTGCCATTTCCATCTTTCTTGAGTTTAAAGACCCACTTGCATTTGAGTGGTCTTTTACCCTTTGGAAGTTCAACCAGCTTGTACGTGCCATTTTTCTGTAGAGATTCCATCTCTTCTTGCATGGCTTTCATCCACTGGTTCTTTTCTGGATGGGACAACACCTCCTTAAGGCTTTCTGGCTCCCCCTCATCACTGATGAGGACGTACTCTGTGGAAGGGTACCTGCATTACTCTACCCTTGGCCTTTCCGATCTCCTCAGGGGTTGAGGTTGTTCTTCTCCTCTGAGTGGGGTGCTCCACTTGCTCGACATCATCATCAAGTTGCTCCCCCTGCTCAATAACCTCACCAGGTTTCTCCCCCTGCTCGGCAACCTCGTCGACCCTACTTTCTGCACTTGTGGGATTGTTAAAAGTAGAAGGAATAGTAAAAAGGTTAGGGATTATACCATTCTTGGCCTTCTCTAACTGATCATCTACAGCTCCAACTTCACTTTCTCGGAAGATTACATCTCTGCTTTTGATGACCTTTTCTTTACTGGATCCCACAATCTGTACCCGAACTCTTCATCTCCATATCCGATGAATATGCAGGGAACGGATTTATCATCCAACTTTGTTCTCTGCTCCTTTGGTACATGTGCAAAAACTCTGCAACCGAACACCTTCAGATGTTTGCACACCTTCAGATGTGAGTAGGACATCTCCTTGTTGGTCCAAACTCTCTCTGGGATGTCAAACTCCAATGGAACTGATGGACACCTATTGATCAGGTAACAGGTTGTCCGAACTGCTTCACCCCAGAATGACTTAGGCAGTTTAGCCATTCTGAGCATGCTTCTCACCCTCTCAACAATGGTGCGGTTCATCCTCTCAACTGCGCCATTGTGTTGTGGAGTTCCCGGAACTATCTTTTCATGTCTGATCCCATGATCTTCCAATTCCCTTGAAGTGTACTCACCTCCATTGTCACTTCGGAGATGCTTTAGCTTTCGACCCGTCTCCCTTTCTACCAGAGCATGAAGAAAACTTGAAACACCTGATCTTTGGTTTTCAAGATATAAACCCACAATTTACGTGAAGCATCATCAATAAAAGTAACAAAATATTTGTTACCGCCCATTGATTCAATTTCCATTGGACTACAAACATCAGAATATACTAAATCTAAGTATATTCAATTTTCTTCCAGATGATGTCTGAAATGAGACTCTATGCTGCTTACCAAATAAACAGTAGTCACAAGGTTTTACTATTGTACCTTTGGCAAAAGAGATGAGTGATTTCCCAGCAAGAATCTGCAATCCCTTCTCGCTCATATAACCCATTCTTTTGTGCCACATATCTGCAGAAATCTCATCTTGTGCCGCGTTCAATTCACCTCGGCATATTTCTGCATTTGTCTTGTACAACGTGCCACGAGCAACTCCCTTTGCAATCACCAATAATCCCTTGGTGAGTCTCGACTTTTGATTTGCAAAATAGTTCTCATACCCATCTCGGTCCAAAGCAATTCCCGAGATCAAGTTCATCCGCAAATCAGGTACATGCTGCACGTGCTTTAGAACCAATGTGCATCCGACATTTGTCTTGATACAAATGTCACCAATCCCCGCAATCTTTGAGTAACTTGTGTGACCCATTCTCACAGTGTCGAAATCACCTGCTACATATCTGCAAAAAAAATCTCTTACCGGTGTGGGGTAAGATGACGATGTGTCAACCACCCATTCCGACTCTGGACCTGCCAAGTGCATGCATTCCTCTTCGTCATTTATGGAGAGAACAACATTATCATTATTTTGCACCATGGCGGTTGTGTTGTCGTCATTCTTCTGGCCACTGCTTTCACCTTTGCCCTTCCTTAGATTTGGGCAGTCTCTTTTGAAGTGACCTGGTTGATCGCAATTGTAGCAATTTCTGGCTTTTGACTTGGATCGGTTCCTGGATTTCCCACGAGCTCCAGATCTACCATAATTGCTTGAACTCCTTTGATAACTCCTGCCTCTACCTTCTGTGATGAGAGCATGTCCTTGATTTTCAGGCTTCTTTCTCATCTTCTCATTGAGTAGAAGAGCCGATGTGACGTCTTTCAACTCAATGGTAGTCTTACCGTGCAGGATGGTTGTTGCCGAATTATCGTACGAAGATGGCAACAAGTTCAACAGCAAAATGGCCTTATCTTCTTCCTCGATTTTCACTCCGAGGTTGGCAAGCTGTGTGATTAGTCCGTTAAACACATTTAAATGTGACAAAAAATTCATACCTTCACCCATGTGTAGGGCGTATAACTGCTTCTTCAGGTACAATTTATTTGTCAGCGTTTTGGACATGTATAGGCTTTCCAACCTTGTCCAAATACCACATGCGGTGTCTTCATCAATGATGTTATTTACCACATCATCTGATAAGTGCAACCTGATTGCACTAGCAGTCTTTTTATCCAAGTCAGCCCAATCCTCAGCTTTCATGGTATCAGGCTTTTTGGCATCAGCATCTAGTACCTTGTGTAATCCCTATTGAATGAGCGGATCCCTCATCCTTCTTTGCCATGTTGAGAAACCGCTATCTCCGTTAAACTTTGCTACCTCGTACTTTACTCCCGACATTTTTGTTTTTCACTTAGTATAGTACTATCGACAGTGAATAATATTTCTGTGAACGAGCAGAACTACGCTCTGATACCAGTTGTTGGGAATAATCCCCCCACAGAAATAATATTAACGGTAATAACAGCGGAATAATAATATAGTACAGAGATACGGTAATCAACAAGAATAAAAAAAGAACAACAAGGACACAAAGATTTTTAACGTGGAAAACCCTTCTGAATAAGGGAAAAAACCACGAGCCCGAGAGGAGCAAAGTAATCCACTATAATGAGGAATTTTACACCCAGTAGTCCGAGTAAAATACTCCAGGGACCACTATACACTCAAAAGAAATAACCCTCTTTTAAGATTTCCACCTCACTACAATATCGCTCACACTCTCCATTCTCCCTGCGCAGTCTATATTTCTCACAATGTCTGAGAAATACTCTTAGCAACTACTGCGTTGCTTTTCTTTCTGTGTGTATTAAATGAAGAAGCCGAGAGCCTCCTTTTATAGGGTGAAGTTGCCGCCCACTTGACCAATCAGGAACATTGGTTCATTTGCAATTTGAATTGCAACTTGCCAATTTGCATTCTTGCAAATTGTTTGGCAAAACCGATTCGGAGATTTGGAATCTAACTTCATCTTCTTCTTTTTTTCTTTTCTTTTTTTTTATTATTATGGGGATGGACCCCACAAGATCAAACCAAGATAAGAAGAAAAAAACGCTTATATAACTCCCAAATGTGACTAATTAGATCAAACAGCCACACACACCCATTGGTTGATGCAACAGTTAACTTAGTAATAAAGCGTTTGTTAAAGCTGAACCACTCATTATCATCAAATGAGAAGTAGGGATCCTGTTTCATCTTATATTCAACTTAAATAATTACTATCATGATTTTGCAGACATTTTCTTCTAACAATCAAAAATAAAATTTATAAAACTCTCAAGCCAAACTAACAAGGACTAATAGTTACCTCATTGGGTTCAGCACGAGCAACGGCAGTGATAATTCGAGGATGTTTCAAGAAAATGGTTCTGGGTATGATACCCGAAACCTCTCTCCTAAGTCTGGACCCATAAAGAAAAAGCCCAATTCTTGGAATTGAGCATCTGGGTCGGGTCAAAATTAAGGTTCTGGATGAGGTAGAAGGAGAATGGGAATTGGAGAGGGAAGTGAGGGAAAGAGGAAGCAGCTTGAATCTATCAAAATCTATACAAGAAGAAGCCATTATATGAAATTGAGGGTATTGATGATATGGAGTTGTATTAAGCTTTATTTAGAAGCCTGTTTGAAGGATGAAATCAAGATTCGCCATTTGTTTGAATGGTAAGTGGAGAGAGAATGTAATGAGGAAGAGGATATGCGTACAATGAGTAGTAAGTGATAAAAGACGGGATGGGTTGGTATTTGAGCACCGCTACTTACATAGGAATTAGCAACACCTTTTTGTTTTTAGCGGTTTTTGCTTCCTCATTTTTTTAATATGGAAAATGTTCAATTTTGCTCATGAATTTTGGGAAATTGTCTAAAAAAAAATTTAATACGTGGGCCTTTTTAGAAAAAAAATATGGGGGGATTTACATCTATACCCACTTTTCGAGTCACGTTTTAATTTATATCCGCTTTGCAATATTTACCTAGCTATACTATTAGAGAAACTTATTTACCACTTCCTTAAAAATTACATTCTCTATCTATATTTACTACTTATATACAAAACCTTAAAAAAGAGCATCCCTTAAATTTAGCATGTAACTGATATAGTCCCCCTCCCACATTGCCCCCTCCCCCCTCCCCTTCTCACTCTCACGTTATCAATTATAGAAAACCCCTACAATCACATTTTCAACACATTTTAAAAAAAGATTTCAAAATATTCCTTTCTCTTTCATATAAATCAACCCAAACCTCTCCCACTTCATACAATATATCAACATTATCTCTAAAATTGCAGCATGAAAGGTGCTTTATTAACAGTCATTAAAAAGTTTCGAAGCTTTGAATTCAATATTCAGATTTTAAGAATTTGTGAGTTGTTTGGATTGAGTGTTCTTGTAAATGACTAAAAATATACCTTGAAGTTTATATTTTAATTTTAAGGGAGATTGGTTAAGTTCAAAGTTGTTTTTAGTTAAAGTTTTCAGATTGAAACTCGAAGAAGAAGTTGTTTTAGAATTGTATCACGATTGTATACTAATTGTATCACAATTGTATCAATATTCGAATTTTATGAATTTGTGATTTGTTTGGATTGAGTTTTCTTCCAAACGATTGAGAATATACTTTGGAGTTTATATCTCAATTTTGAGGGAATTTGGTCAAGTTTAGAGTTGGTAGTAGTAGTAGTAGTAGTTAAGAATTGAATTAGGATTGTATGGTAATTGTATCACAATTGCATTAAAATTCTTTGAGGACTATATAGAATTGTATTATAGTTGTATCTGATGCATCAATAATACCTGATAGAATATTAATACAAGTTTAATAAAATATGTGTATCAAAATTGTATCAAATTTTTATTGGTTTGTATGTTTTTTGTATATGATTTGTTCTTTCTCCTCGATTTTTAATCTGAAAATAAAAATTATGGTTATTGGTGGTTTTGTGCTGTTTTTTATGGAGTTTGTTGCTGGTTTTAGGTGGAATTTCATATTGAAACTTGAAAAGGAAGAAGTTCATAATTATATCAAATTTATATCAGAACTGTATCGAAATTATTTTCAAATTGTATAATAAATGTATGATAATTGTATATATATTGTATAAGGTTTACTTTTTTAGAAAATATCACCGTACACAAAATAAGCATTTCTTTGGTGTGGATTTATTTGTTTCCATTTCAATAGCGATTACGGCTTCATATTTGCTTCTAAACTGCATTCGTCCATTTGTATTTTCTCTTGTGGATTCTTGTACCAATAGCAAAAATCTTATATTAGATTTTTGAAAAATTGGAAGAAGAATTTGGTAAAATAATATTTGAAGAAGAATTTGCTTTCAGATCTGGTAGAAGAGGCGGGAGAGAGGAGATGAGAGAAAAAAGGGAAAAAATATAATTGAATCCCTTAATTGAAGGCATTAATAATGGGTTAGAAGTCTTTTAATAGGGAATGTATACAATAACCTAGATACTTTTTAAAAACTACAAAATTGAGAGAAAATAGATAAATAAGTTCCTATTATAGTATATATAAGAAAAATTCCAAAAAAAAATTGCAAGCGTACCCACTTTTTGCGTAAACTTCAGGCATACGGGTCTGAAGTAGCAAACGCAATCACGCAAACTTCAGCATTCTAGTAGACGGGCCTGAAGTTGTTTGTAATTGCTGAACTTAAGCATTCTACTAGCTGAAGTTTTGTTCTCTATTTGCTGAACTTCAGCATGTTTTAGCTTCAGTTTTGTCTTGGATTCAATAGTTTTGTCGTAAGGCTTTTTCAAAAACTTCAGCAGAAGATGCTGAAGTTATTTAGTTCATTTGTAAAAACTTCAGCACTAAAATAAGCTAAAATTTTGTCCTGAATTCATTAGTTTTATCAAAGCTTTTTCAAAAACTTCTTCTGCTGAAGTTGTCTACAAACTTCAGCTTATTTGGCGGACAACCTGCTTTTCCTGATAATAAAGAGACTTCTTCTAGGATTTCTATGACAGTAGCAAATGATGGTCTCGTACAAGGAACTGTGTTGGTGCAGTCCCCTATTAACCTGAAGAGCATAACAACATGGTATCAATGTAGCTACAAAAGTTCCTTGTCCAATATTTTTATCATCATCTTCTAAAAGCAAAAACATCGTAAACTATTGTGCCTTCTGTATTCATGTGAATCTTAAATTGTTGAATGTTTAAGCAGCAGCATAAACATAACTTTGACAGTAGAACACTTTCCACAATTCTCCACTAAACTTCTATCAAATGATTTGGTAGTGAAGAGCAGAATAAAGAGTAGAAAAGAAAGGAGGAAGAAAGGAGCGCACAGGTAGGTAGCAGGAAGAAGGAGGCGCCTGAAGTTGTAAAAATTAGGGTATAGGTTAAATAATTTTAAAAATATGGGTATAGGTTAAATGGGGACGACCAAATAGGACGCCCCGCGCAATTTTTTCAAAAAATATAGATCTCAAATCACCATTGAACTATGCAGTATGATCTAAATTTACCCTTAAACTTTGTGAAATAGTCCAAATTGACAACTATTTTTCTTGATCGTCATCCTTAATCTCTCTAAATTGACCATCACCATGACGATTAATTCTCTCCCTCTTAAAAATACAATTTCTTGTTTTGACTTTTGCTCTGACTTCTTCTCATCTAAGCATTTGCTTCAGCCTCGACCACATTTACTCCTTCTCTTAAATGAATTTGTTTTAGCGTTAGGAGGTTAATGTGAAGCTTTGACGCTATTAATTTCGTTGTGCAATCGACATTATTTGAATTCCATTTATTGTAGTGCTACTGCTTGAATAGTGACCCTTTTCGTCAAAGTTTAGGAGCAAATGTGTACCTTTTCACATGGTTTAATTACTTGTAATTGAGGCTCATGTATTAAAAAGTTTATGCCCTTACGAAAGTTTACAAGTACTAGGTGATTTTCTTTAGGAAGTGTTAAATTATGGTAAAGAAATGTAGTAGTAAATAATATTCCCTCCATTTAATTTGTATTTTGTATATGCCCATCTCTCATTGTTAATTTATTCAACATTTTGTATTTGCATTTCTTTTTTAAAATTTTCTATTTTATAATGGTGTGTAAATGGTTATGCCAGAGTGAAAAGTAAAAGGTAAATTGGCTAGGGAAAAGGGACAAATATAATTTGTTACTTTCGGATATTATTTATATATAATGTTGGTTATACTATTAGAGGTCAAATTTACCCTACTATTAACAAACTTTTAAAAATTACATTGAGAGGTAATTTGTAAAAGATTGCGAGAAAATTTGGCTACGATAGGAGTAAATTTGGGAAAACAGTATAAGGGAGGTTAGAGGTTCTTTCTCTGTTGTACCTCTGTCCATCCCACAGAAACAAAGATCGCGGGTTTTACAAGACAGAAAACCCTTGTATAGTTCCATCAAAACCCCAAGTTCCATTGTACCCAAGAAATGGCAAAACCGAATCTTTCAGACTCAGAAACAGAAGAGAGAAACTCAGGCTCAAGCTCGGACTCAGGGGACTCCCCGGTGGAAATGGAACCCCAAAGTACCGGGAAAATCACAGAGTATGAGAAACAAAGAATGAAGAGAATTCAAGAAAACAAAGCAAGAATGGAGGCTATGGGTCTCCATAATATGGCAACTTCTTTGATGGGTTCTTCCCAGAAACCCCAGAAAAAAGGCAAGGACAAAAAGGGGAAAAAGAAAGTGGTTGATGAAGATGAAGATTATGAGCCAGCTCAAAGTGAGGACCTTTCAAGTGCTTCAGGCGAAGAAGATGAACAAAATGATGTGGATTATGATGTTTCAAAGTCCCAATTGAAAAAGGTACAACCTTTTTACTTTTTCTGTTGATTAACTAAAATCAGACTAAGGTAATTTGTTTTTGCATCTGAAAGATTTTAGCTTTTCTGGTAAAGATTGTAACTTTTTGTGAAATGTACAATTTTTCAGGTGCAAAAGCACAGTATACAGCAAGTAATTTGGTGTGCTTTGAATTTTGCTTTACTTTTACTTCTTTATGTCATTTTGGGTGCACTGATTGTATTATGATAAGAATATTGAGTGTTTTGGCTTGATTTAGATTTCCATGTTGTTAGGTGTCTGTTGTTACAGAGGAAACTGCATGGTTTCTTGTCTGTGTTTTGGGATGAAATTTTTTTTATGAGAGGATGCCATTTTTGGCTGCTGCATTACATGCTGAGTTAATTGCCTATACAGAAAAGGATCATAAAGTTTTCACCTCTTCATTGGTTAAACAGCCCCCCCCCCAACCCCCCCTCCNTTGCCTATACAAGAAAAAGGATCAATTAAAGTTTCACCTCTTCATTGGTTAAACACCGCCCCCCCCCCCAACCCCCCCTCCCCCAACCCCCCCCAAAAAAAAGGAAGGAAAAAAAGAGAAAGAAAGTGAAAGTGTGTGATTTTACGTTCATCTTTTACTATTGAAGAGTTGACATTTAGAGCTCTCAGAATTGTAGCTTAATTTTTGACGAGTGGTCCTTAAGACTTCATGTTGGATGCTCTTCCAGGGAGAGAAACTGCTAAATGTCCCAGGAAGGAGATTGCCTTGTGATATAGTTTTCATGCTTATGATTACAATAAAAATATGTTACATCATTTTCAAAAGAAAAGTAAATGAAGCAACAATGTTTTACCTTTCCATTTATACTGTCTAGTAGAAACTCTTAACTAAGAAATCTAACCTCTTAGAAGAATTATGTTAGTGGTATTTGTTAAATGAGTGAATTCTACACTGATGATGTCAAAAAGCAACTACTATCAAAGGAGTCTATTATGTGCATCCTGAGCTCTGAAACTTGTCATGAAGACAGGCTGCATCCCTTATGTTATCGTGTGTTGAGCATCAGAAAACTGATGTTCCTGAATATTGTTAGCTGGGACAAACAACATGAATGATGTGCATAATACAACTGCTTTAAATTAATGAATCTAAGTACATCCGAATTCTGAGCTGTGGAGTTGTCTGTGCGGAAAGGCTGCCATCATAATGTGCTTGCCCTGCATTTAATCCTTTTTATATGCTTCTGCAGTTGGATAGACAAAATATTCTAGTTTGGTATCCTGTTAATTTTCCTTGGATCTCTTCTTGCAGTCAAAGAAAAAAACTCAAACTCCTAAGAAGAGAGTTTCTAACACTACGGTACCAACTGACACGGATTTTGTGGACGATGATGACGCCTTAATGCAGGTGAAATTCACTATTTTTCAGTCTTATTGACACGCATATACATATATAAAAACGGAAAGATACATCCGCATTACTCTTATGTGGGAGGCTGAGTAAAACTTATGTCTATGCAGGCTATTGCCTTGTCATTACAAGATTCTGCAGGTTTTCTGAATCTTGCAAATAAAGTGCCTACGCAAGTCACTGATGCAGATTCTGCTCATAAGGCCAGTAACGAAAAAACTCTTTCCAAAAAGGCCGGTAATGAAAAAGAAGTAGGTTCCTGCAATCAGGGAGATACTACTGGGAAAAGGAAGAGAAAACAACAGGTACGTTTTATTATTTACTTTACTAAATCAGTGAAAATTCTGAAACTTTCTCATACTCCTTCCTTATGCTTGGGTACTTTACAATTGTATTTAGCAGACAAGAAATCGAGTGCAGATGACTGAGGATGACTTGATTATGCATTTCTTTCAGTTCGATGGTAATGCTGAGTCTGCATTTTAAGATTTATCATCTTGTACATGTGAAAGTGATAAATTATACAGTTTTTGGTCCACAATACTGAAACTTTTTTATGTGATGTAGCATGTACTTCCGGCATGTTGTAGCATCAAATTTCTTTGTTTGCTATTCTAGATTGATTGTATATGCCCTACCGATTAGTTGGTATCTTTCTCACAGAAGCTGGAAAAGGAAGTATAAGTCTCAGAGATTTACGGAGAGTGGCAGCTTCCCATGATTTTACATGGTCAGATGAGGAGATGGCAAAGATGATACATTGCTTTGATTCTAATGGAGATGGAAAGGTACTTGTTTCCTTTAAATTTTAAATTTTTTTGGTTTCTAAACTACAAAAGTATTCCCTATTCAGTGAAGGCCTAAGTTTTGGATAAGATTCAAAGAGGAAGAGATCATGGAGTACTGGTTCTACTAGTATTAAATTTTTATTGCTTTCATGCTTGGGTTGAATGTAGACAAGTCAAAGCAATTAATCATAAACTAGCCATTGAGGCACATTAAGGTGTTTGGGCTTTATAGATTAGGTATTTAGAAAGATTTGGTTAGTTATATGGAGGTAGGTTATCACCCATCTGCAACTGAAAAGAAAAAAAAATGGCTAATCCTGTTTTCTTTTGCTAGGTTTTTGACAATCTTTTCCATGACCTTCAATGGGAGAAAAACTAACTAAAACCTGCACAGTTGTTTTTTCTGGTTCTTTGTTGTAGCTATAGTATTAATTTCGTAAATGATATGTACTAAGACAACAAAAATGATGACAATAATGATTTGGTCAACGTCTATCTGTCCTATAATGTATTATACTTCTAAGTTCGTCAATCATTCTTGTTTTTTCTCATGCCTTTCTACCCTGTTGTAATGGTGTATCGCAGTTGAGTCTGGATGATTTTCGCAAGATTGTGGTCAGATGCAATATGATAAAAGGTTCTGAAGATGCTGCTTGATGATGTATTCAAAGAGTACTTAAATCTTCTAAAGATATAGAGGACTTTGTGTCATATTGGACATGACTGGCTTGGACTTCATGTCACTACCTTAGTGAGAGGGGAAATGTTATAGCTAAAAAAGTTAGATAACTTGAGAAAAAAAAGAAGTTCTCGGAATCTCGCACAAGATGAACTGACAATTGCAACGGGCTTCAAATGATGGCTTCGAGCTTGGATTCAGAAGAGAAGCCATATAGTGATTTTTGCTTAGAATGGAAAGGAAAGAAGGGTTATTTTAACCTTAGATATTAGTACAATCAATAGTATCTTCTCCTTTTGCTTTCATTCTGAATTCTTCCAGCCAACATGTTGTAAATTCTTCAAAAAGACGGCCATTGAATGTTGGAACGCAATGACCTCAGATTAACTCTCTGGTCATAGGAGATATTATCCTCCATTAACTTTAACCAGTTATTTTTGCTTTATTTTCCTTATTAAACGAGGAGCTTTGCTCATTCTTGTATATGCATTTTTGTTATTCATTGTTCTGCCAGGTTGCACCTTCTTTCTCTCAATCAATTACTGAACTATATCTCAGTCTCAAACTTTGAGTCAGCTGTCTGAATCCTCTATCCGCTCTGCTTAACTCAAACCAATCTTACTCCAGTATTTTTACCTCTAATGATAATTCTAAAGTTCACAAGCTTTGAGCTAACATTGGTTGAATGTCTAGTCTTGCTGGGGACTGAAAAGTTAGAGAATACCAATCAGTCCTACCAGAATGAACTACTAATGATCCTTGCATAGCAGCACTATACCAGAAATCTTATTTTGTGCAACTTTCAGTTTTTCAAATAGCTAGCCATCCTATACAGTTTTCAAGTTTGCCTGCTGGTAGAGCTTGAATGAGATTCAACTTCTAAACATCATATGTTTATAACTAGAAAATTGCATAACATAAGATATTAGAGAGTATGAAATCTAAAGAAATAAGGTTGTAACTATAAATGTAAAACTAGTCTAAGTAAATCAAAACCGTCTGTCCATACCAATAAGATCACATCAACTCTAAAGACTATCAGTGAACAGACCATAATCAGGAGGTATGCTTAATTGGCAAACTAAATTGTCTCCTCCACATGTAGGCAAAGGATGTCAAATGCAGTTAGTCACACGATGAAGCTCTTGAGCTCACATTACAGAAACAGATTAAAACCTGTCTTGTACATTTCAGTCAACCAGACAACTAATGATACAAAGCTTTACTGGATTAGTCACCTTTTTCTTCAAGGTTCTATAATTTTTAACACTTGGGGCACTGACGATACAGCAGCAACCTCTTAGTGATCATGTCTTCTTGAGAAGATAGCCAAGAAAGATCCCAAGCAGTCCAACAATAACAACATACATAAATGGGATTCCGCCACGACTTCTGCTGCTTTCACGCTTCAAGAACTCCTGCATCCAACAAGGTTCATGAAGTTTAAGGATAACATTCAGAAGGCCACAATAAGTTTCTTGCAGTGCCATCATGGGAAAAGATGCCACTCGGTTCTGTGTCAAATATTTAGAATAGAATTTCAGTTCAAGAGCCAGTGACTTCAAAATGCAGTAGCCTGACCCTTAATTCTCTTACACGGCAGCAACAAATATAGCAATTAGCTAATCATACAGTCACCAAAAAGCAAGCGAGAGCTCATGATTAATCCATTCATTACCAAAATAATGAAAATGCCACACGCTAGCCCGCCCTTAAAGGTAGCACATGCAAACGTGAACTGACGACGAGGTTCTCTAATTGTCGCCTTTTTTGAGATCCACTGCGCAGCTTATCAAGCTATATCGTCCTTTTCCATAATAAAAGATTTCATCTTATGTGCACACGAATTAAAGAAAGAATGTGCTTTCATCCATGTGATTAAGAAAAAGGCAATGCTTTCCTATAGCAGCAGAGAGGGATGCAGTTATCAAAACAAAGGGAACAAATAAAACAAAGGATGCTTGCCTCATCAATGCAGAAAGGTTATACAATGGCTTGACCAACTAACAGAATGCTTGTTCTATGCTTGACCTACTAACAGAATGCCTGTCCTATGCATGTCCAGACCTCAAGATCCACTTACGTAGTTAACATATCTGACCATGTAATTGAAAAATCTTATTTCTCTCAATCACCCTGTCATTGCCTAAATACACAAACACCATAGCAGCCCGGTGCACAAAGCATCGGACTGCCATGGTGGGGCATCCCGGTGTGCACAAAGCATCCTGCGTAGGGTCCGGGGAAGGGTCGCACCCCAAGGGGTGTATAATGTAGACAGTCTACCCTAATGCGAGCATTAGTGGCTGCTTCCACGGCTCGAACCCGTGGCCTATAGGTCACATGGAGACAACCTTACCATTGCTCCAAGTACAATCTTTAGCCCTCTCTAATCAGCTATTAATTGAAGTTCAATTTTTTTCTTCTGAACCCTTCAATCTCTTTAAAGAGAAGGAAAAAAGAAAGAAAACTATTTTTGGTGTAAGCAAGAATACATGGAAGATCTAGAGTCTTTTGTTGATGTTTTAGGATCCTTGTAAGTAGGTTAAGGCTTAATACACTTTTTTCCACCTTTTGTAACTATGGATGATTGCACTAGCTTTGGTGCAGTTAATATATGTACAACAAATGTACCTTCTCAAAAAAAAAAAAAAGAAGAAGAAGAAGAAAGAAAGAAAAAGAAAACAGAAAGATCAATTCTGAAATTGCTGATACATCCTGTAAGATATAGTGAGAAGTTGCAAGAATTCTTATAAGACGGAAAAAAAAACCAGTAATATATATTTCTAATTTTCTATGTTAAAGCCCTTACCAGTTCTTGCTGAAGCTTGTTACTTCGCTGCATTGCAGAATTTTTCTCCTCTGTCAGCTTCAAAATTAGTGTTTTTGCCTGCAAATAAAAGAAAAAGATTCCTCAATCTTTTGTTTCCTTAAAAAGTTATTCTGCATCTTTTCTTCTCCAAAGAACAGTGTACAGCGATCCAGGTTTAGTTAAAACGACAAACTTTACAGTCTGTAACATCCACCTATTATGAAACAAGTATTCATTTGAATGAGTGGAAAGAAAATTTTAAACAGTACATTTGCTGAAGCCAAAAAAATGCAGGGCCTAAGCAGTCATTAGTTACACTTGTAATTTACAAAAGCCTAAAAAATGACTAGAGCTACAAAATAAATGTTTTATACAGCTAATAATATATGCAAGAAAACGAATGTGTCTTATACCATCATAGAACCAAATGATTCCACTCGAACTTCAGAGAGAGATTTTAGACTGACAGGTTTTCTCCTACTTATCTTGAATTCTTCTAGCATCACTGTTAGTGGTCCAAGTTAAAATATTAAGCCAGAAGAACATAGTAGTACCAGCTCTTACATACCAAAGGATCAAATACACAGATATATGAAATTTCTTAGAAGATGATTGCATGTCCAATATAGCATTGATCATGAGAATAAACAACTTCAAAAAAGGAAAGGATATCCAAATAACAACGCATCATTAAAATAAAACTGCCCACAGTAGGTGGCCAACACAACAAGAAAAGGAACATGACTTTGTAATTCTTCTGGAATAAAGGATGTCTTCACCAAGCAAAAGTTTGATCTACGACAACCTAGCAAAACTTTTAACACAATAAAGCTCCATTATGAGTTGTCTATATTAGATTAAATCCTAGTAATTTTTTTCTTCTGTAAGCAACAGTTTACTTCTCTCGTATGCATGTATAACAACATTTTGAGCCAAAATGGCAAAGAAAAGCACCACCTATATTACAGGTAAAAAGATGGAGGCTGGGTCAGAAATAATGAGGAACTATACATGAGATTTATAACAGCTTTTGATACATAGCTCAAATCAACTAGCTTTGCAGAGAGTTGTCCTTTTTGACAGAATGGGTGCATGGTGGAGATAAGAGTACAGGGAACATGCTATGAACTTACAAAATTTCAAGGGCGAGAAAGTTCAATTAGAGAATTTGTTTATTAGAATTAAAAAGATCTGCCTATTGGCTCTCCTGAGGGAAGCTTGATAATTTCAGCTATCCCTCAACAACTGAAGTGGTTTGCCATTCTTCCTCAAATTACAGGTGTTTTATAGCTCAACCTCTGTAGCAAAGATCAGTTGATATGCCTGATCCAGACTGAGTTTTTAACCACAATCAGGAGGTAACCAGGTATTCGAGTGGCTAAGATATTTAGAATCTAATACATTCTCATTTATTTCATTGTGTGATACTGGCAATTACGGTATTGGGGCAATATTTTTATTAATTTGCAAATGAGGAAAAAAGAAGTATACAATGAAAACAATGATACTCCACTCAATGCAAAGGGCATAGCATATCCAAAGTACCTTTCCCATTGCTCAGTTGTCATTCTGATTAGACAATCAAGGAACACTATATTCCATACCCACGTGGTAATACCTTGTGCTAAAAAAAGGGACCTCGAACCTAACTCAACCTCGAAGTCCAGCTCGTGAGTTGAGGATTGTCCAAGACAAATGTCCATTTCATCAAGCCAAAAAAAAAAAGAGAAAAGGAGACAACTGTCCATACCCTCAGCAAGTGTAAGACTAACATCCTGGCACGCCCAGGACTGAACATCTGGAGAGTGGACAAGGCCCACGCCCACATCGGGCCAACATCAGGGATGCATTTGACTCTATTATAATATCATATTAAGAAAAATAGACATTGGACCTAAGTCGACGCAAAAGGTGAGGATCATACAACACCATATAAAGAGACTAGACTATGGCTGATCCCTCAACCAATGTGGGGCTAACACCTTGCAATTAGAAAACATAATAATAAAGTCAAATTAAAAACGACAGTATTCCAAGAAAAATCTTGGCCACTTTATAAGAGCAAAACACTGGAAAGGTGGAAAAAAGAGACACACAAACCAAACAATTCTCAATGCTCAAATGCAAAGGCCCTAGAAAGATTGCCATGTTTAATATACCTTTTGCTATAAATTCCCCCCGGAATCCTCATTAAGATGCATCTAGAAACTGGACAACTACCTTCTGTTGTTTCATTTAGCCTCAATTTTGGAAGTTTGGATTTGATGTAAACATTAGCACATTATCCCTTCTTCTCTATTCACTATTCCGTAAAAGCAACCCATCCCCTCTAGTTTTCAAGTCAGCATTTTCTTTAATTTGATGACTGAACACTGAAGCATTTTGCTTTCATGTTCACCATTTAGCAACTGAGAGCACAAAAGCTTTTCTACCTAGTGAGTCAGTCATCATTGGTTAACGGTTGATTTATAAGAGCAATTATACAAAGAAAAATAAGTTGTACTCAGGAAGAATTTATCTGCTGCTAGCCATATTGGACCTTAACTCACATCAAGGGATTGACTTCACTGTCCGGAGCAACCAATATAAAAAGGTGGCTTCCAAATTCTTTCTCTTCAAACAACCTACACTGGATGTTCGAAACAGACTGAAATCTATATGTAAGCCCCTTCTAGAAGTAATTATTACGTATTATATATGAAAGTCCCCTATATAACATCTATAAAATGTAGTATTTCTGTTTTTCGTTTTTGTCTTTGAGGGGGCGGAGAGTTTGATCACTGATCACACCTCAAGCCAAATAAGACAGGATGAAAAACCTTCTAAAGTTAACGAAGGTATGCAATAATCTGTTAATCGAAGAAATCCAGGCAGCTAAAAATGCAAATATGTGAAGGGAAAAAAAATCTCTAACCAACCACTAAGAACAAAAAAGTTTACAATGAATAGACATCAATAGAAGCTCTCCCTAATTGCACAGAAAACAATATGGTAAGATTAAACTGTGTTGAAAATACTAAACAAACAGGCACAACTAGGACTACCATGAACGGGACTAGGACTACCATGAATGCGATGAGGGAAATTCTTGAAAGCTACAAAGTCATGGTTATCAAGTGATATTTACTGTATAATGGACAATATGCTACTGCAACAATAAGCAAAATAAATGCTAGCCACACAATGTTGACTCCAAGATACCAGAAACTTAGTGGTTCCTGTTGACATGAGTACGTACTTGACAACAAAGATAATAACACAAATCAAGTAACTTATCAGTTACCAGAGAAACATCATAAATTCTGGAAAATGAAAACTACCTCTGATGAGTTGTCCTGTGGCTCAGCATATGTCCTTGAAGCCTGCATAACAACCGGATATCTCATTTTCCATTTGAATCCTGCTAGCTTTTACCCCAAAAAAGAAATCTTTAATCTTCAAATTCATAAGGGCAAGACACCTAAAAACTCACATTGTGGAACTCAGCTCCATTTTCAGATATAGAAGCTCTAGGTGAGGAACCTTCCTCAGACCCCTCCCGCACAGGTGATGGTGGTTGAGGTGGAACATAAGCCACTCTCAACTTGCACTCGTCAACATGATTCCCTGACTCCTTGTTGAACTAAAAAACCAAAATACCCGCAGATAAACCATGGTACTTCTCATCAATTAACATTTAGCAGAACAGAAACAATAACAAGAACAGATATTTCAAATCAATTAACAACAATAACAACCACAACAACAAAACTTTAATAATCTTTACCATTTCTGGAGTAATATCCGTAGGCGTAGTTCCAGGGCCTGCCACGACACTTTGAAGCAGGAACTTATCCTTGCATTGCATGTCTGGTGGTGCCTCTTTTTGTGCTTGCATTGTAACTGAACCCATAAATCGTATAAACAATTACAAAACAAAACAAAAAAACATCAATATCAACAATTACTACATCTTAATCCCTAACTACTACTAATAATTATAACACCAATTACTAGTAAAAAGATATTTAGCAAACTCAAAAGAACATGCAGCGGCATACATATAAGGAGAACTGTGTGTGTGTGTGTGTGTGTGTGAGAGAGAGAGAGAGAGAGAGAGACCTGTGACATCACAGGTAGAGTGAGGCATCACAATTCCAGTGTTAGGCCTTACACAGTACTTCTTTGGATTCGTCGTCTTCACCTAAATTCCAAAAAGAAAATGTAATCACAACAAAAAAAAATAATAATAATAATTACAGTAAATTTGCATGATACCTTGAAGGCAACATAGTTATCGGATTTGTTGGTCAATTGCAAGGAGCATGAGATCTGCTTCTTCAATTCGACTATTCAACATAAGAAGAAAAAAACAAAATCAAAACAAGAGAACAACAGACGGATCTAACAAGTTCAAACAAGGTAGAGAATGTTCTAGAAGTTTCTAATAGAATGACTTTACAGGGAAACTGAAGCTCAATAGGTTCGATTTGAAGTAGCTCTCCGTTACTCATTTCGACAGCGATCTTCTCTATATAATATTTTAGGTATCTGCCGGAGATTCTATTTTAAGGACGGATTCGGACGGTTTCCGGCGACGGAGGTGGGATTTGGAAGTTGTTTAGCGGCGAGGATCTCGAGGTGAAGAGAAATGATTGGGTTTTTACAAAAATTGGGAATTTTATTTAGGATTATGGAGAGAGACAGAGAAAAGGAGGGAGAAATAGAGAGAGTGGGGAGAGTGATGCCAAGTAGGAAAGAAACGTGGGACAGTGTCTTTTGTCTGACTTCTACCCATGCTGGCTAAGCTGGCGCATGTTTAAATTCAGTAAGCGGCTTTTTTCCTTGTTAGGTGATATACTAATATATCAGAAAAAATTAAATAATTTTTAAAATTATATTTAAAATAAGTCTTAGATATAAAAATATGATAGTTATTTGTACATACTAAAAAGAAACGATATTGTTATTGTTGACTCCTAATCGAGAACAAAGTTAAACAAAATATTTATGAGCAAATTTGGACCTTTTGCCTCTCTCTTTTATTGTTGTCTCCAACGAAGAATTAAATTATATATAATTGGCAATATAACAAAAATTCTTGCATTACATGCCGAGTACGTAACTTACTACCTTTTGTGAGTAAAGTTAATTTTAATAATTTGATACAAAAATAATATTTATAATATTTGCAAAATAACAATAACAACGATAATCCAGTAAAATTTCACAAGTGGAATCTAAGGAGGATAATAAGAATGACCTTATTTCTACCTTGTGTATGAACTGTTCCTTCTATCAACTAATTCACTTAACTAAAATATTTTAGTTGTCATCTAACGTTTCTACTAAAGTTTAAGAGATACGATCAAAGTTTTCGGTTTGACCTTTAAGTTTCCTTACTCCCTTTTGAATATTTTCCCTTTTGGAAATTTGTTTTACTTTTTTAAGTTTCCTATTGCAGGGTTAACTTTTCCATAGTGAAATTAATTACGTAATAATAATAGTCATGAGAAATGGAGCTTGATTGTTGAAAGGCATTTCTCTCTACCTTTTATCATTATTCATAAAAAAAAATTATAGCAATTAATTTTAACACAAATTTTCTTTTATATATTTCTTGAAATGCTGAAGCCTGGAAGCACTTATTTTTTCACTTAAGATTAAAAAAAAAACAGATTCTATGTAGGTGCAAAAGTTGAGGAAAACTTGGCTTGGAATGTTGTCTTCAACCGTACCTTAGCTATTGATAATTCATGTTGTCATATTTAATTTTTATCTTGGAACTATTTGTGAGCGTTACTGTGTTAAATCAAAAATCAGGAAAAAAAACTGTTAGAAAAAATAAAAGAAACTGAAAAAACAGAAGAGTTTAAGAAATATTCCGAGTCCACAATTTTCTTGTGTGTCCTTAAGGAATTTTAATCCCCTCACACGTTGCCAAGGTAATGGATTAAATCCTCCCAGGATAAAACGGAATAAACCTTCCTGCAACAGTGGCAATACAAATTGCAGGATACCAACGAACTCAAAGAACGGAGCAAAATCACACTTACGAATTTGAGAGAGAGTGACTGCGAATTAGGATGCAGTATATTCAGAAAGAAAGAAGTTCTGGAGTGTTTTTCGTGTGTAGAAAATGGAGCCTTGCCTCAGAATTTATAGGCAATTATCAGAAGAGGTGTCTGGAAAAGGTGCCTTTTCAGAAGAATACGCTGCCTGCCGCGGTACAGAGAGGCTCTCTGAATCAGCCTGCCGCGGTTCTACCGCGGTCGCGGCAGAGCCGCGGCCAGAGAGGCCCTCGGAACCTTCAGCAGGGTTTTGGCGTATTTTCAGCAGTGATTTGCCATTTAATTAATTATTAAATAATTAAATAAATTTTGTCCAAACATAATCTTATCGATCAATCATTTGCCAAATCCAAATCCAAAGCCGAAGTCAAGCCGAGCGAGCGGCGACGACGGCGCGAGGGTTCATTCTCTTCAACTCCTTTTAAGAGCTTTAAGAAGTGATTCTATATATAAGCACACAAATGTGGTTGTCCCTCACCAATGAGGGACAAAGTGCAAGACAAAAGTTCACTTCTTCAAATTTTCAATTTCCCTCCATTTTATTTTCCTCCATTTCCAATTTACACTTCTTCTACTTTAAAACCCAGTGGCTTAAAGTCCAACAATCCCCCACATAAATGGGAATGGCTGTATCAAGAAAGATCATAGATGAAAGCTATGTGATTTTGCAAGTAAGGATTAATTGCATCTGGATAAGTAGGTTTCCCTTTGAACTTTCCGTAGTGAACATATGTCGGATATACTCGGTCAATCGGTAGATTTGATATCTTTGAACCGTCGAACTTTAGTGTATACCTAGACAACCATATGTCACACAACCAACCCTTAACCGTCTTTTGGTTCTCGTTGTTGTGTTCGTTTTTAGCCATGAACACCGCCTGGTTTCATAAGTGCGTAGAGAATTGGCCTTACAGAATTCTCACTGAAGCGGCTTCCACTTCACACTTACATAGGTGATTCCTAAACGTGTAATCCTTTAGATTGACACTATTTGATAAATACCCATCAAACTTAGGTAATCATTAAAGAACGTGTAAAGTTCTATCCTTGTTACTGAACATTGTCTTCATCACGAGAATGGATCAAAAATTTTATTTTTACAATGTTGAACCGGTCAATCACAACTTTGTTTGAGCTCCTTGAACCTAGATCTCGGAACATCCAAAATTCTAGGTAGAGTTACCGCCATGTTGACTTGTCCTCGGCCATAGTCCCATTCCCTTAGATGATTTCTCAACTCCCTCTCTAGTTAAGTCTTTTGTAAGCGGATCCGCCACATTATTTGATCTTACATAATCAATAGTGATAATTCCACTAGAAAGTAGTTGTCTAGCGGTGTTATGTCTTCGTCGTATATGACGAGACTTTCCGTTATACATAACGCTCCCTGCCCGTCCTATTGCAGCCTCACTATCGCAATGTATGCAAATAGGAGCCAAAGGTTTTGGCCAGAACGGAATGTCTTCTAAAAAATTCTGAAGCCATTCAGCTTCTTCACCGGCTTTATCCAACGTTATAAACTCTGATTCCATTGTAGAGCGAGCGATACACGTTTGTTTGGTTCCAAGATACTGCTCCTCCACCAACAGTAAACACATATCCACTTGTGGACTTTGTTTCTGATGAGCCGGTTATCCAATTAGCATCACTATATCCTTCAATAACCGTATGATATTTATTGTAGTGCAAAGCGTAGTCTTGGGTATATTCCAAATATCCCAGAACTCGTTTCATTGCTACCCAGTGATGTTTGTTGGGATTACTTGTGAATCGACTAAGTTTACTTATCGCACAAGCTATATCAGGTCGTGTACAGTTCATGATGTACATTAAGCTTCCCAACACACGAGCATACTCCAATTGAGACGTACTTTCATCTTTATTCTTTATGAGATGATGATTTAAGTCAATTGGAGTTCTTGCACTTCTAAATTCCAAGTGTTTAAATTTTTCAAGTACCATTTTCACGTAATGTGATTGAGACAAAGCTAGACCTTGAGGAGTCCTCTGGATTTTAATTCCTAGAATTACATCGGCAACTCCTAAGTCTTTCATATCAAACTTACTAGCAAGCATGCGCTTAGTAGCTTGAATGTCGGCAATGTCTTTGCTCATTATTAGCATATCATCAACATATAAGCAAACAATGACTATATGATTTGGAACGTTCTTAATGTAAACACATTTATCACATTCATTAATCTTAAAACCATTTGACAACATTGTTTGGTCAAATTTCGCATGCCATTGTTTGGGTGCTTGTTTTAGTCCATAAAGAGACTTAACAAGTCTACACACCTTCTTTTCTTTTCCCGGAACCACAAACCCTTCAAGTTGGTTCATGTAAATTTCTTCCTCAAGATCACCATTTAAGAAGGCTGTTTTTACATCCATTTGATGGATTTGAAGACCATACAAGGCGGCTAACGCTATTAGCATCCGAATGGATGTAATTCTTGTTACCGGCGAGTATGTGTCAAAATAGTCAAGACCTTCTCGTTGTCTAAATCCTTTGACAACAAGTCTTGCCTTGTATTTGTCAATAGTACCATCGTCTTTCATTTTCTTCTTGAAAATCCATTTATAACCCAACGTTTTGTTACCTGGAGGAAGATCAACCAATTCCCAAGTATGGTTGCTCAATATGGATTCTATTTCACTATTGACAGCTTCTTTCCAATATTGTGCCTCTGAGGAAGACAATGAATCTTCCTTGAAGGTACGAGGCTCATTTTCTAACAGAAAAGTCAGAAAATCTGGACCGAATGAAGTAGATGTCCTTTGACGTTTACTTCTTCTCGGATTTTCTTCATTAGGCATATCATCTATTATTTCCTCCCGAAGTCGTTTTGACTTTTGGCAGGTCACTTCACTTTCCTTTTTATATGGAAAAATAGTTTCAAAGAATTCAGCATTATCTGATTCTATTATCGTATTAATGTGAATCTCAGGATTTTCTGATTTATGAACCAGAAAACGATATGCCTTGCTATTGGTTACATATCCAATAAACAGACAATCAACCGTTTTTTGACCTATCTTAACCCTTTTAGGTTTAGGAACTTGTACCTTAGCTAAACACCCCCACACTTTCAAGTATTTCAAGCTAGGCTTCCTTCCTTTCCACTTCTCATAAGGAATGGATTGTGTTTTACTATGAGGTACACGGTTGATTATTCGGTTAGCTGTAAGTATAGCTTCCCCCCACAAGTTTTGTGGTAAGCCAGAACTTATCAGCAACGCATTCATCATCTCCTTCAATGTTCGATTCTTTCTCTCCGCAATTCCGTTAGATTGTGGAGAGTAAAGGGCAGTTGTTTGGTGAATAATGCCATTTTCCAAACATATTTCTTCAAAAGGAGATTCATATTCGCCACCCCTATCACTTCTTATCATTTTGATCTTTTTGTTTAGTTGCGTTTCAACTTCACTCTTGTATTGCTTGAAAGCATCAATTGCCTCATCTTTACTATTAAGTAAATAAACATAGCAGTATCTCGTGCTATCGTCAATAAAAGTAATAAAATACTTTTTCCCACCGCGAGATGGTGTTGACTTCATGTCGCAAATATCTGTGTGAATTAAGTCTAAAGGACTTGAATTCCTTTCAACGGACTTATAAGGATGCTTAGCATACTTTGATTCCACACATATTTGACATTTGGAATTAATGCAATCAAATTTTGGCAACTTCTAGATTTATCATCTTTCGCAATGTTTTGAAGTTTACGTGACCTAAACGCGAATGCCATAAAGTGTTTGACTCAAGCAAGTAAGAAGAAGCATTCACTTTATTGATAGGAACTGCTATTACATTTAGCTTAAAAAGGCCCTCATTTAGGTAACCTTTTCCTACATACAAATCGTTCTTACTTAGTACAACACTATTAGAAACAAAAATACATTTGAATCCATTCTTGACAAGAAGTGAGGTAGACACAAGATTCTTGCGAATTTCTGGAACATGGAGGACTTGGTTTAGAGTCACTATTTTTCCCGACGTCATCTTCAACGCAATCTTGCCAACTCCTTCAATTTTGGCCGTAGATGAATTTCCCATGAAGATTGTCTCGTCGGGACCTGCGAGGGCATAAGAAGAAAATAACTCCTTGTTAGCACAAACATCGCGGGTGGCTCCAGAATCTATCCACCATTCTTTCGGATTTCCTACCAAGTTGCATTCAGACAACATGGCACACAAGTCTTCCATTTCATCTTCAACCATGTTGGCTTGATTCTTTTTCTTCTTATCATTCTTTGGCGCAGGATAATCCACTGCCTTATGCCCAGATTTTCCACAGTTGTGGCAATTACCCTTGAACTTCTTCTTACTTGGGTAATTCTTTGGTCCAGAAGCTTTCTTCCTCTTCTTATTTTGTGGTGCCTCCTCAACAATGTTTGCCCCCATTATTGTCGAGTGTCCACGTGACATCTTTTCAGCATTTTTGTTGTCCTCTTCTATCTTCAAACGAACAATCAAGTCTTCTAGTGTCATTTCCTTCCGTTTGTGTTTAAGATAGTTCTTAAAATCCTTCCACAACGGAGGTAACTTCTCAATGAAAGCAGCGACTTGAAAGGCCTCATTTATGACCATACCTTCAGCAAGGAGGTCATGTACAATGACTTGTAGTTCTTGGACTTGAGTTATGACCGACCTAGTGTCAATCATCTTGAAATCCAAGAACCTTGCAGCCACGAACTTTTTAAGTCCGGCACCCTCAGTCTTGTACTTCTTCTCAAGCGCATTCCATAACGCTTTTGAAGTTTCCATGACACTATAGACATTGTACAAGCCATCTTCCAAACAACTCAAAATGTAATTTTTGCACAGGAAATCAGAATGTTTCCATGCTTAAGTTACAACAAGTCGTTCATCATCCGGAGTATTTTCAGCCATGACCGGAGGATCCTCCTTGATGAAACGTTGCAAACTCAACGTACTAAGATAGAAGAGCATCTTCATTTGCCAGCATTTGAAGTCAATACCGGAAAACTTTCCGGGTTTTTCTGCCGGTGCCATAGCATGAGCAGGAGTAGAACGACTTGACGAGGCAGCAGCACTCGTAACAGTAGCACCCGTTCCCGCAACACTTCCATTAGTTTGGTTTTCATATATTTCTGTAAAGTTGAAAATAATACAGAACTTTGTTAAATCGGTGAAGTTTTGATATCTTCAAACTGAATATCAAACATACAACACGTAACAATGGTGAAATTTTTATATACTTCAAACCCGTACGTTTATTATTCCGGCAAAGTTTTTATGTACTTTAAACCGGACAAAAAGAATTATTGGAGTAGAAAGCAACAAGGCTTTAGTCTCCAAAACAGTATACAAAATATGAATAACAGTTTAATGTATGTTTCAACACAGAAACGTTAGTATAAAATTCCTTAAGCTTGTGAGCGTTACTGTGTTAAACCAAAAATCAGGAAAAAAATTGTTAGAAAAAATAAAAGAAACTGGAAAAACAGAAGAGTTTAAGAAATATTCCGAGTCCACAATTTTCTTGTGTGTCCTTAAGGAATTTTAACCCCCTCACACGTTGCCAAGGTAATGGATTAAATCCTCCCAGGATAAAACGGAATAAACCTTCCTGCAACAGTGGCAATACAAACTGCAGGATACCAACGAACTCAAAGAACGGAGCAAAATCACACTTACGAATTTGATAGAGAGAGACTGCGAATTAGGATGCAGTATATTCAGAAAGAAAGAAGTTCTGGAGTATTTTTCGTGTGTAGAAAATGGAGCCCTGCCTCAGAATTTATAGGCAATTATAAAGGTTGCGACAAGGAAATCAGACGTTTTTAAGATAAGACAGAGGAGTGATGAAATGCAAAGGCAGTTCGTATCCCGATTTCAAATGGAGCGAATGGAATTACCACCAGTCTCAGATGATTGGTCCGTGCAAGCTTTTACACAGGGGTTGAAAGAGCGGAGTTCGATCGCGTCACAATAGTTGAAGCAAAACCTGATCGAGTACCTACCTGTAACTTTGGCATATGTACATAATCGTAACCAATCGAAGTTTCGAGTCGAGGACGACCAGTTGGGAGCCCCCTCAGGTTCAGTTAATCCAAATAGATTGGCAGTTAAAGCCTCGAGGGATACCGACAGGGAACCGAGATCAAATAGGGAACGATATCAGCCATATGTCGCAGATTGAAGAAACAATAGTTCGGGGCGTAATCCTCCTCGGAACGATCGAAGAAATGATCGAGGGGAAAATTCTCGGGGACTTATGAGTAAGAGTGGTTTTGATAAACATACCGATCTCGCAGAAGCACCTTGGTTATCGGAGTATAATTTCAGTGTCGACGCATCGAGGATCGTATCGGCTATCGGAAAGATCAAAGACACCAGGTGGCCCAGAACTGTACAAACCGATCCTTCTTAAACAAATCCAAACTTGATGTGTAAATATCATGGCACGCATGGCCATAGGTCTGAAGACTGTAAACAGCTGAGGGAGGAGGTAGCTCGATTGTTCAATGAGGGTCATCTTCGAGAGTTTCTTAGTGATCGAGCTAAGAATCACTTCAGAGAAAGAGACGCCAATAAAAAGAATGAGTAGGAGGATCCACAACATGTAATCCATATGATCGTTCGCGGGTTCGATGTTCCACAAGGGCCCACATTCAAACGTACCAAGGTGTCGATTACCAGAGAAAAACAAACTCGGAGTTATGTGCCCGAGGGCATCCTATCGTTCAATGACGAGGAAGCGGAAGTCATTTCTCAGCCACATAATGATGCCCTGGTATTTTCTATTTTGTTAAATAAAATTCAAGTTAAACTTGTTCTAGTGGATCCAGGTAGCTCAACAAACATAATCAGATCAAGGGTTGTAGAGCAGCTCGCCCTGCAGGACCAAATTGTACCTGCATCTCGAGTCCTAAACGGCTTCAACATGGCAAGTGAAACAACGAAGGGGGAGATAATCCTACCAGTGAACGTGGCCGGGACCATCCAAGATACAAAATTCCATGTCATCGAAGGCGACATGAGATATAATGTACTACTCGAGAGGCCATGGATCCACAACATGAGGGCAATACCGTCGAACCTTCATTAGATGATGAAATTCCCAACAATGGATGGTGTGAAAATAGTTTACGGAGAACAACACGCTGCAAAAGAAATGTTTGCAGTCGATGAGGTGACGCCGATACCAGTGCCTTCGACCTCAGAAAAATCGAGCACCAAAGATAAGCAGACGACCGAATAGCAATAACCGTCCCCAGCCTCGACCGAATCGGAGAAACAGGTAATCGAAGAAGAAGAAGAGGATTTCCTTGCTCCTCGAACTTTCGTTGTCCCCGAAGATTCAGATGCAACCAAGTTAACGGTCGAGGAGCCGGAACAAGTCATACTGAAAGGTATACCTGGGAACGGGGTTAACCCCCGAACTTAGGAAAAAACTCATTCAATTTCTTATCGATAACATGGATTGTTTTGCTTGGTCCCATTTAGACATGACAGGGATCCCACCGGAAATAACAACTCACCGCTAAGCCTCGACCCTATATTCAAACCGGTGAAACAGAAATGAAGGCCCCAGTCCGAGGTGAAGCATGCATTCATAATAGATGAGGTAACTAAACTTCTTAAAATAGGATCCATTCGGGAGGTAAAATACCCCGAGAGGTTAGAAAATGTAGTTGTAGTCCCTAAAAAAGGGAACAAACTTAGAATGTGCGTAGATTATAAGGATTTAAACAAGTCATTCCCTAAAGACTCTTTTCCACTGCCTAACATCGATCGTATGATTGATGCCATGGCTGGCCACGAGATCCTTACCTTTCTCGATGCCTATTCAGCGTACAATCAAATTCAGATGAACCCGGAGGACCAGGAGAAGACCTCGTTTATCACTAAGTTTGGAACATACTGTTACAATGTAATGCCCTTTGGGCAAAAGTTTACATTGACGATATGTTGGTTAAGTCCCTGTGCGCAAAGGACCATTTAACTCATTTGCAGGAAACATTCAAAATCTTGAGGAAGTACAACATGAAGCTTAACCCAGAAAAATATGCCTTCGGGGTCAGTTCGGGCAAGTTCCTCGGCTTCATGGTATCAAATCGGGGAATCGAAATCAATCCCGACAAGATCAAGGATATCGAGGATATCACTATCGTAGATAGTGTGAAGGCCGTACAGAGGCTAACAGGACGGATAGCCGCCTTGGGCAGATTCATTTCCAGGTCATCAAATTGAAGCCACAGGTTCTTTTCCTTACTCAAAAAGAAAAATAATTTCGCATGGACCCCGAAATGCCAGCAAGCATCGGAGGAATTGAAACGATACTTATCGAGCCACCTCTGCTTTACACTGCGAAGATAGATGAGAAGTTGTGCTTATATTTAGTTGTGTCCGAAATAGCGATAAGTGGTGTACTAGTTCGAGAAGAGCAAGGTACGCAATTCCCTGTAATTTATTACGTTAGTCGGACTTTAGGAGATGCTGAAACTAGATATCCACACTTAGAAAAATTGGCACTTGCATTAATAAGCGCATCTAGAAAGTTAAAGCCATATTTTCAGTGTCACCCCATATGTGTGTTAACCACTTATCCTCTTCGAAATGTTTTGCATAAGCCCGAGCTATCCGGCCGATTGGCCAAATAAGCCGTCGAACTTGGCGGGTACGATATCGAATATCAACCGCAAACGGCCATCAAGTCCCAAATCCTAGCTGACTTCATGGCTGATTTTACGCCGACCCTCGTACCCGAAGTGGAGAAAGAACTTCTGCTAAAATCGGGTACGTCATTGAGGGTATAGGCCCTCTTCACGGACGGTGCCTCGAATGTGAAAGGGTCCGGGCTTGGCATTGTTTTGAAGCCACCTACAGGTAATACTATTAGACAATCTATTAAAATTTCTAGGTTGACTAATAATGAGGCCGAGTACGAGGCCATGATTGCAGGTCTCGAGCTAGCTAAAAGCTTGGGGGCAGAAGTCGTTGAAGCCGATTAGGTCGCAGCGGACTCAACCTTTGGAAGAGTGGGCGCTAATACTTTTACCCAATAGTGGTATCGGGGTCAATTTCCACAGGGATCTAGGAAGGGAGTTGGATATTTGTTTAGCCTAGAAATGCGAGTTTGCTTCTAATTGATCTTCTATCATTTTTGGATTTTTGTGATTATCAACTACAATTTAACAACTACTAATTATAACTAAATTATGCTAAGATATTATGTCTAGGTTGTATGCAAGATAGAGAAAGGCACTAGGGTCGTGGCATTTACCTAGGTGGTCAACTAACGGGTAGAGATTCCTAATACGAGAATGATGATTATGGGGCTTATGATATAATCGTTGCACGATAGCACTCACTCTCACACCTCACGGTAGAAAGAATGATTTTGCCCAATTGACTCTCTCGAGACCAATTGGGTAGGCTAACAAACCAAGCAACTTAGGATTCAAGTTGGGTAATTACTCTCTCGAGGTCTTACCCGTTAATTGGGACTACCATTCTCACGGGTCCATCCCAATTCCTTGTTGGGTTAATTTTGAAGTCATAGACACTCTTTCTCAAGAAGAGTCAAGACCCACTAAGCTAGACTTAATGTTTGCAACCACCAAATCCAAGAGAAAACATAAAATTAACCCAAATATCAAACACCCAACATCATTCAAGCATTAAACAATCACACCCATTAATTACCCACACTAGGGTTGAGCCACAACCCTAGCTAATGGGTTTAGCTAGCCATAATAACAACAGAAATTGAAGAAGAAATAGATAAAATGAACATATTAATTAACTAGAATGTAAATCTACAAGAATCCACGTTAAAACAAGATGAAAATGCCCAAAATAGGCTAAAACTTTTGTCTCACGAGTGCAGCTGCTCTCTGGTATCTAATTCATACCCTAAAAATGGCAAATATTCTATTTATACTAAGTTAAGAAAAACCGGACAAAAATACCCCTGCGGGGTCCGTGCGGTCCTCACGAAGTTGGCATGCGGCTGCACTGGGTTGCTTGACTTCTGAGACTTGCCATCTGAAGATGTTGACGCGGACCGCACAATGATGGAGTGTGGCCGCATGATGACTGGCGCGGACCGCGTGAACTTGTAGTGCGGCCGCATGAGTGGCTTGTGATGGTCTCTGGACTTTTGTGGTGCGGACCGCGTGAGCTTGTAGTGCGGCCGCATTGGCTGCAACTGAGAATGCCAACTCTCTGAAGTCCTATGGTGCGGCCGCATGACATGATGGTGCGGTCCGCACCAAGTTCTGAATATCCTTGCTTTCATGATCCTTGACACTTGAGCAGGTTTCACTCCGTTTCGAGCCGATTTTTGACTTTTGTCATCTTGTTGCTCAAACCTGCAATCAAGCGCAACTTATAAGCATTCTGGGTTTATTTTATGGCAAATCATACATAAAGCACAGGCAAGTATGGGCATAAAACGTGTTAAAATCACAGTTATCAACTCCCCCAAACTTAAACCTTTGCTTATCCTCAAGCAAATAAAAGAAGACCCACCCCTAAAAAGGAAACATCCAAGTAATTCCAGCTTATCCTAAGGAAGCCTCATCACGCATCAATTGGGATTGACAATTGCCCTCAATACGAATGCATCATTAACACATTTTTAGTCTTTTAAGAACTATGGATCGAATGTGACACGAGAGCATCAAGGGTTGACTCATTTCATCAAGGCACTTTTCTCAAATACCTTGGTCTTTGTGGAATCCAAACCCACACATCCTCAACTCTCCCTAAGCGAACCTCACTTTTTAGAGTAATGACACACAACCTGAGGTTGATGGATTTTTGTTTTCACTCATTTCTCTCACAAAGAAGGTCATAAGTCCAGCCTTAGGTACCATATGCTTGCCCCTTATGTAAGTATCCACTAATGTAGGCTTCCCTCAACTCAAGATCATATAGGGCTTTGAGGAGTCTTTGTGAAGGCTTTTGGGTGAAGGTAGGATATGTTTTTGTTCATTTAGGTTCAATCTTCCCTTTAACACTTCTTTTGATTCATTATGGCATACTTTTTGACTCATTTGAGTATTTCACTTCTTTCAATTCTTTCAAGGGGTTAGAGAGACACATTGTCACTCTTTCTTTTGCAATTCAAACCTTTCTCCTTTTTCTACTTTTACACAACCCTTTTCACTTTGTTTTCTTTGAATCCCCTTTTCCGGTTCTTATTCACTTTTGCATTTCTTTTTGTCTTTTTCTCTTTTTCATTGCCTCCCTTTTCTCTTGCTTTTGTGCCTCTTTACCGTATTAAATCCTTTCTTGTCTCAACCCCCCAAACTTAGGTATTTGCCATCGCTCAAGGGAAGATTTGGGTGCCAAGAGAGGGTCTCATTGAGAACGGGTATAGGCTTGTAGCTTTGGTTCATGAAAGAAGAAGGTTAAGGCTCAAAAGGGTTGAACTAGGGATCATTTCATTGGTAGGTTATGGAAATTGTTCAAATTTGGAAGTTCGGATCAAGGAGGGCCTATATTCACTTCTCAAGTCAAGTTTCACCTATGATTTCGCCTCAACAAACATTCAGGGCAAGTTCTAGACCATTGGCTTGGAACTTAGACTCATGATTCAAATTCTCACCACACACACACTCAGGGTTTGCTAAAGACATCGAGTTGAGAGCCCACAACGACCTTAGTTCCAATTCAAGCGCACAATGGCCCCACACGACCATATGATGATTGTTTGGTCAACACAAGAGTCTCAAGGCCACAATTTTCACCATCCTAAACACAACATTATGTCTTTGACCATGGGATCAAAGGCAAATGTGTTAGGCCCAAGTGAAGCTTGCCTGAGGTCCTCTTAACTACAAAATTTTGAAAATCAAAAGAAGTAAAATCAAAAATGGACTCAAACCCTTAAGAAGGTTGTCACGCTATCTATCATTGGGAAGAGCCACCCGGTTCGCACAACATACTACCCTTGGAAAGAACCGTGGCATTAAGAAAACCAAGGGCTTATTGAAAACACTAAAACTGAAACAAAAGGCTACGAACCTCACTACTAGGCTGAAAACGAAAAATTTAAACGAAAATAGAAAAATCGAATGAATATGTACAATGGGGAGTAGAATATACAACGGGGTGAATATATACATAAGAGTCTAAAAGTAGCCAAAGTTAAAAGTTATATACAGGCCAACTATTTAAAAACCAAAAACAATCCAAAACATAGACTAGAAATGAAATAAATATATACAGTCATCCAATGTATCAGAATCAAAATGGTAGGGCGCACCCCCACGAATAAAAGCTGGCATTGTCCCCAATGCCAACTACCAAAATAAGCACAAAGGAAAAAAAGATAAAGGATATAGAATGGCTCCTCAAGCTTGGTCCACATGCATGGGGTCTCCTGTCGTCCCATGATCCTCTGTAGTAGCCGGGACCTCAGACTGGTCTCCGACCTGCTGCTCTGAAACTGGTGTAGGATCCTGCTGCTGGACCGGTGGATCCTCTGGCACCTCACCGGAGGGAGTGCCCTGAATCTCAGCCAACTCAACCACGACTCCCTCAGTGTTGGGCAACTTCCTTTTCTTCCTCATAGGCATGGGTGCCTGCTCCTGCTGTGGCTCAGGTACTAGGACTGGTGCCGGAGGGGCTGGGTCCCCGAATAACAAGTCTAACGGCATCTGATCCGCCATTAGCTTGTCCACATCTGCTCGTAGTACCTTTACTGACTCCTTCGATGCCCTGGACTTCCTCATTTTCTTGTGCTCACGAGCCAATTTCTCCAAGGCTGTGCTGTGTGCCCCAACCGCCTTAGTCAAGGCAGTCTGAGTCTCAAGTATCTTCTTCTGATTGGCCAGGAGCATCTGCAGTGTTTCCTCAATAGACGGAGGAACCTGGACAGTGGCCGGGGTAGACTGGGCCTCAATTGAAGTGGCTAATGTGGACAACTTGGATGTCGCTAAGGACATCCAGTTGTTCAAACTGGCCAATGTCATGGCTAGCTGCTGGGCTGTCAATGGGTTGGTCCGGGAAACAGGAACTGTAGGGCCAGCTGAAGAACTAGGGCCTGCAGAAGAGGAGGGCCTATCAACTGGGACAGACACAACTGGAACGGAGGGAAGCTCTGTAGAAGGCTCGACCTCAACCGGCTCCTCAGACTGGCCGGTCGGGGCAGAGGTGGATGACTTGGTTTTCTTGTCCCCCTTTGGGTTGTCTGGACCCTGAATACTGAACCAGGAGAAAGAGGCTATTGGGCGCACTGCCACATCATAATGCATTTTCTTCACCTGCAAGTCCCTAAAATACAGTGTCAGAGTGTTTGGGAAAGGGTAGTTCCACGTACTGTTAATCCCCATAGCTGTAATCGCCCTGTACATAATATTCCTACATTGATAGGGAATCCAGCCATGATGGAAGCAATGAGCACAGCCTGGGGGAGAGGGACGGTCTGGTCATGTGAAGTGGGATCCAACCTATTGCAAACAAAGGTGAGCCACCCTCGCACCTCAAAGTTCATTTTTTTCCGTAAGATTTTTACCCCTGCCTGTACCCAATCTAGAACAACACCCGAATGTGCCAAGAACTCGGCCAACCATGGGCGAACCTCCTTCTTCATTGCCAATTTCTCCAAGTATTGGGTCTCGTCTTCATCCTTTAAACCCAAATAATCATTGCCCAAAAATACAACATTCTTGTCCCTCACTTTAGTCACAGTGGAGTTCTTTTTGGTGTAGGCTACGTTGGTTTAGAACTCCTTGACCATGTGTTCATTTGCATTTATCAACCCGTCACTGAAGTGGTCCCACCCGCTTCTAGTTTGAAATTGTTCATGAACTCTGGGTAGAAGTGGCAATAAGTCCTTGGTTATGATGCACCTCTCGGGGATGAGATGTCTTTTGGACCACATTTCTCGGAATTTGTGGAAGGCCACTTGAATAACAAAGCGGTCTTCCCACACTTCCGCTTTTCTTGTTCGTTCCACACCACCAACCTCAGGAACCCCACTAACCGGGAGCTCCTCAGCACTGTCAGCACTATCCCCAGATTCTGAAGCTGTGGGGGAAGTGGAGTACTTGCCGCTGCCCACAGCTGAGCCATCAGACGACTCAGATTGTATAGCTTGTGGATTTTGGGCTGGACTGAGGGGACTTGCTCCGAATCAGCTGATAGTTCCTGAGAGGGAAGGTACTCACTTCCCGATTGCTCCTCGTCTGTCACTATTTGCTTTCTTGTCTTTAGTTTTGGTTGGGGAGTGAGTTTCTTTAGCTTAGCTTTCCCTCCACGGGAGGGTTCACCTCGACCGGTTGTTTGGCACCACATCCTCTGTGTTTCACCATAATAAGACAAGTGCAGTGTATTATCATTATCATAATAAGACAGGACAGCAAGAAGCAATGTTGCAGTTAGTAAAGCAGACTAGAGTGGTGCGGACCGCGCCAACAGGGCATGCGGCCACACAAGTCCAACTTACGAAAAACCTCCTCTCTGAACATGTCCCATGCGGGCCGCACAAACATGAGACGCGGCCGCACGGGACCAGCGCGGACCGCATCAACAGGTCATGCGGCCGCACTAGGCAACTACTCCAATTTGGGACCTCTCTGAACCTCGCTGACGCGGGCCGCGCAACATGGCATGCGGCCGTGCCGGGCATGGCGCGGACCACACAAACATGGCATGCGGCCGCGTTGGGATTTTAATACCGGGACAGCTAGGGTTCAATAAAAATTGCTCAAATCTTTCATGTTTTGGCCTCCTACTATGTCCCTACTCGTTTATAATATGCCCATCATTTCAAAGAACAACAAGAACAACATAAAACTATCCTAATCATGAACAATGAAGAACAAAAGAAAAATGAAAAAGTTATTACTAAGGAAACATGTATAAAGTGTAAAGTAATACTAATTAAAACTAAGGTGAGAGATATATTACCAGGAAAATAAAGAAATGCTCTTGATGTTAATGCAAAAGAGAGGCTCAGGACGAACAGTGAAAAATTAGGGCTCAGAGATCGATTTGGCGAAAAGTTCTCAATCAGGCCCTAGAGGTCTATTTATAGAAAAAGACAGCGGGGCCCCGACTTACCCTCCAGCGCGGACGCGTGAACAGGACCGCGGACCGCGCTGGACTTACCTCATACTACTTTGCTTAAAACTTCCGATGCGGGCGCACCAATGTGGACGCGGCTGCGTGGTGCAATGCGGACCGCACAATTATGGGATGCGGCCGAGCGAACACAGTTCAGAGACTCATACTTTGCGACCTTTACCAGTGTGGACCGCACAAGCAAGGGCGCGACCGCACTAACCAACTTCAGAGACTTGAAATATTTGCTTTGGCCGGTGCGGACCGCACAAGCAAGGGTGCGGCCGCACTAACCAACTTCAGAGACTGTTTACTTTTTGCACAGTTGTTTTGCACTGATTCACCACAATTCCTGCAACATCTCACAAACCATTAGCTCAAAAATCCTAATCTATAACAGAAATCAAAAAGAAGGAAAAAGATATGGGTTGCCTCCCAAGAAGTGCCTGATTTAACGTCGCAGCACGACGCATGTTACCATCATATCACGTCAAATGAATGAGTGCCACCACATGACTGTCATCAATCTTCCCCAAGTAATGCTTCACACGATGCCCATTGACTCGGAAAACCTCACCATTTTTGTTCTTGAGATCAATCGCACCAAATGGAGTCACCCCAACAACTTCAAATGGACCACTCCACCTAGGCTTGAGCTTTCCCGGGAATAACCTCAAGCGGGAGTTGAAGAGAAGAACCATGTCACCCACCTTGAATTCTTTACCCCGAGCATACTTGTCATGGAGGTACTTCATCTTGTCCTTGTACAAAGACGAGCTGGAGTAAGCATGAAATCTAAACTCATCAAGCTCATTCAATTGCTCCACTTGGAGATTTGCTGCAACATCCCATTCCAAGTTCAACTTCCTCAATGCCCACATAGCCTTGTGTTCAAGTTCCACTGGAAGATGCAAGCTTTACCAAACACCAAACGATACGGAGACATACCAATTGGAGTCTTGTAAGCCATCCGATAAGCCCGAAGAGCATCATCCAATTTCTTCGACCAATCGGTCCTATTAGCATTCACCGTTTTGGACAGAATACTCTTAATCTCCCGATTTGAGACTTCCACTTGTCCACTAGCTTGTGGATGATAGGGGGGGTCACTTTGTGATTAACTCCATACTTAGCAAGCAATGAATCAAAAGCCTTGTTGCAAAAATGGGACCCCCCATCACTAATAATGGCCCGGGGAGTACCAAATCTCGTAAAGATACTCTTCTTCAAAAATGCTACAACACTTCGGGCTTCATTGTTGGGAAGAGCCACGGCTTCCACCCATTTTGAAAGATAGTCCACCGCCACGAGAATGTAAGTATTACCACCGGAGCTCACGAACGGACCCATGAAATCGATGCCCCAAACATAAAAAATATCCACCTCAAGAATTGTATTGAGGGGCATCTCATCCTTCTTGGAAATACCGCCGGCTCTTTGACATGCATCGCAACTCTTCACCAATTCACTAGCATCCTTGAACAACGTGGGCCAATAGAAGCCACAACTCAAAACTTTTGAGGCTGTCCTCACCCCCCCGTGATGACCACCATAGGGAGAGGAGTGACAAGCCTCCAATATGCTTATTTGTTCACTTTCCGGCATACATCTCCTTATCACTCCATCCGTGCAAATTTTAAACAAATACAGATCATCCCAATAAAAATCCAAACTATCCCGCTTGAGTTTCTTCATTTGGTTGGAAGAGAGCTCACACGGGATGTTACCAGTCACAATAAAGTTGGCGATGTCCGCGAACCATGGTATTTCACACATAGAAACGGAAAGAAGCTGCTCGTCAGGGAACCTATCATTGATCTCAATACCATCACTTGGTCTCCCATCTTCATCTAATCGGGACAAATGGTCGGCAACTTGATTCTCGCTTCCCTTTCTATCCACAATCTCTAAATCAAATTCCTGGAGGAGTAGCACCCATCTCATCAGTCTTGCTTTCAAATCCTTCTTAGTCATCAAATACCGAAGGGCTGCATGGTCCGTGTGTATGATCACCTTTGCCCCCATGAGGTAAGGTCTAAATTTCTCCATCGCGAACACAATAGCCAATAGCTCCTTTTCTGTCACTGTGTAGTTTCTCTGGGCCTCATTCATAGTCTTGCTAGCATAATACATAGGATGGAACATTTTGTTGATTCTTTGGCCTAGCACCGCCCCAACCGCTACATCACTCGCATCGCACATAAGTTCAAAAGGCAAGTCCCAATTAGGAGCACTAATTATAGGGGTTGTTGTCAACTTGTGTTTCAGTAACTCAAAAGATTCCATGCACTTCTCATCAAAGATAAACTTGACATCCTTCTCTAACAACTTGCAAAGCGGGTTCACAATTTTGGAAAAATCTTTAATGAATCGCCGGTAGAATCTGGCATGACCAAGAAAACTCCTCACCCCTTTGACAGAGGTAGTGGGAGGGAGTCTTGAGATAACATCTATTTTTGCCTTATCAACTTCAATTCCTTGCCCTGAGATTTTGTGGCCTAATACAATTCCCTCTTGCACCATAAAGTGGCATTTCTCCCAGTTGAGCACAAGGTTGGTTTCTTCACATCTTGCCAAAACCCTATCCAAGTTCACCAAACATTCTTCAAATGAATCTCCCACCACACTGAAGTCATCCATGAATACCTCTAAGATATCCTCCACCATGTCGGTGAAGATTGCCATCATACATCTTTGAAAGGTCGCTGGGGCATTACATAGTCCGAATGGCATTCTCGAGAAAGTGAATGTGCCATAAGGACATGTAAAGGTCGTCTTCTCCTGATCCTCTGGGGCAAGGAGAATTTGATTATACCCTGAGTAGCCATCTAGAAAACAATAAAAGGCCCGGCCCGCAAGACGATCAAGCATTTTGTCCAAGAATGGTAGTGGGAAATGATCTTTTCTTGTCACATTGTTCAGCTTTCTATAGTCCATACACACTCTCCAACCCGTAACTGTCCGAGTAGGAATCAACTCATTGTTGGCATTGGTCACTACCGTCATTCCACCCTTCTTTGGCACACATTGGACCGGAGAGGTCCATGAACTGTCCGAGATCGGGTAAACCACACTGGCGTCAAGCCACTTGATAACCTCTTTCTTTACCACTTCTTGCATCACCTCATTGATTCTCCTTTGATGTTCAAGAGATGGCCGTGCATCCTCCTCCAAAATGATCTTATGCATGCAAAATGCGGGGCTTATTCCCCTGATGTCCGCCAAAGTCCATCCTATTGCCCTTTTTCGCTTTTGGAGCACCTCCACAGTGGCCTCAACCTGCAAGTTAGTAAGGCAAGAAGAAAGAATAACTGGAAGAGTAGAATTAGAGCCCAAGAATTCATACCTGAGGTGTGGAGGAAGTGGTTTCAACTCCAACACCGGTGGCTCCTCAATTGATGGCTTGGTTGGCGGAGTTTTGCGATTTTCAAGATCCAAAGATAGTTTCCTAGGCTCATATGAATATGAACCCATTCCATGCAATGCATTCACGCACTCCACTCTACCTGCATCATCATTGGCATCCATGTTAAGAAGCACGACTTCAAGAGGGTCTTCAATATTGATCAAGGCACTTGTGTCATCCACTATCACCGCCGTGACAATGTCCACAAATGAACACACCTCCGTACTATTGGGTTGCCTCATTGACTTGCACATATGAAATACCACCTTCTCATCTCCCACACGGAATGTTAACTCCCCTGCTTCCACATCAACCAATGCCTTCCCCGTAGCTAGGAAAGGTCTTCCAAGAATGATAGGCACTTCGAAATCCACTTCGCAAT
>NC_031989.1:9406946-9414075 GCF_001879085.1 Nicotiana attenuata
GGGTTGCTTGACTTCTGAGACTTGCCTTCTAGAAGATGTGACGCGGACCGCACATGATGGAGTCGCGGCCACATGATGACTGGCGCGGACCGCGTGAACTTGAGTGCGGCCGCGATGAGTGGCTTGTGATGGTCTGTAGACGTTTTGTGGTGCGGGCCGCGTGAGCTTGTAGTGCGGCCGCATTGGCTGGAACTGAGAATGCCAACTCTCTAAACTCCTATGGTGCGGCCGCATGACATGATGGTGCGGTCCGCATTGGCTGGAACTGAGAATGCCAACTCTCTGAACTCCTATGGTTGCGGCCGCATGACATGATGGTGCGGTCCGCACCAAGTTCTGAATATCCTTGCTTTCATGATCTTTGACACTTGAGCAGGTTTCACTCCGTTTCGAGCCGATTTTTGACTTTTGTCATCTTGTTGCTCAAACCTGCAATCAAGCGCAACATATAAGCATTCTGGGTTTATTTTATGGCAAATCATACATAAAGCATAGGCAAGTATGGGCATAAAACGTGTTAAAATCACAGTTATCAGAAGCCAAGTGCGATTCTCTATTGATAGTGAACCAAGTAAATAAAAGCTTCGAAGTTTGAGAGGATAGGATGCAGAGATACTTGGACAAGCTACAGGTGACCTTGCATCGCTTCAAGGAATGGACTCTAGACCATGTACCTTGAGAGCAGAACAGTGAGGCGGATGCACTTGCAAACCCGGGGTCATCAGTCGAGGAAGATGATATTATCCCGGGGACTGTCGTCCAATTTTCAAGATCTGTGATCGAGGAAGGTCATGCCGAGATAAATTCCACAAGTTTGACTTGGGATTGGAGGAATAAGTATATCGAATATTTGAGAAATGGAAAGCTCCCATCAGATTATAAAGAATCGAGGGCTCTACGAACCAAGGCTGCTAGGTTCACATTGGACGAAGATAGAACATTATACAGGAGGACCTTCGATGGACCATTGGCGGCATGTTTAGGGCTGGGGGACACCGATTACATTCTACGAGAAATTCACGAAGGCACTTGCGGAAACCACTCCGGCGTCGAGTCTTTGATTCACAAAATTATTAGAGCAGGGAATTACTGGAATAACATGGAAAAGACACTAAGGAGTTTGTTAAAAAATGTGATAAATGTCAAAGGTTTGCACCAATAATTCATCAGCCCGGAGAGCAACTTCACTCTGTCCTGTCCCCATGGCCTTTTATGAAATGGGGAATGGACATCGTCGGCCCTCTACCAACGGCCCCAGGTAAAGCTAAATTCATTTTGTTTATGACTCACTACTTTTCTAAATGGGTGGAAGCACAGGCTTTTGAGAAAGTCAGAGAAAAAGAAGTTATTGACTTCATCAGGGACCACATCGTGTGTCGATTCGGGATACCTACCGAAATCGTATGCGACAACGGCAAACAATTCATCGGCAACAAAGTAACGGAATTCCTCGAAGCACACATAATAAAAAGATCTTATCAATACCGTATCATCCAAGCGAAAACGGGCAGGCCGAATCGACAAACAAGACTATCATACAAAACTTGAAGAAAAGGCTGAACGACGCTAAAGGAAAATGGAGAGAAGTTCTACCCGAGGTTCTTTGGGCATATCGAACGACATCAAAGTCCAGCATGGGGGCAACCCCGTTCTCTTTAGTATATGGTTCCGAGGCTTTAATTACAGTCGAGGTCGGAGAACCCAGCGCCATATTTCGACATGCATTGGATGAGTCATATCACGAGGCTATGAATACTAGCCTCGAGCTATAAGATGAAAAACGAGAAGCTGCACTTGTTCGGATGGCGGCGCAAAAGCAAAGAATCGAGAGATATTATAATAGAGACCGACCTTCGACACTTCGGAATCAGGGACTTAGTTTTAAGGAAAGTTACCCTCAATACTCGAGACCCGAATGAAGGGAAACTAGGCCCGAATTGGGAATTACCGTACCGAGTCATCGGAGTTATTGGAAAAGGATCTTACAAACTTGGCACGATAGAAGGAGACAATTGCCAAACAATTGGAATGTATCACTACTCAAACGGTATTTTTGCCAAGGTATGGCCTTCTCCTTTTTCCATTTGTATTTAAGACTAACTCATTACAGATGTTTGATCGAAGACGTCGAGGGCACCCTTATGCACGAAGACCTTAGGTTTTAAAGCACGCGTTGCACTCCTTTTCCCTTAGATCAGGTTTTATCCCAAATGGATTTTTCCGGCAAGGTTTTTAACGAGGCAACAACTATGTGCTACCTAAGGAGAATTCAATAGTATCCAAGGCTTCTTTTCAATCAATCTCGAATACTGGGGGGCATCACCCCCGGAGGTTATATTTTCGAGGAAAATACTTCACGCCAAAAAGGGCCTCGATAGGAAAACTTTGTAATGGGCCAAACGGTCAGATGAACCGTGTCCATATAGAATAGTCGAGCCCTGATGGCAAAACATGTACACATGTATGAATTATTCAAAGAAGCATTCTTTCTATATCAAACACTTTGTGTCTCAAAGAAATTAGCTACTATACGAGCTCTATACTTATGATCCTGCGAGAAACGGCTCAAGGTCCAAAACACAAATACACCTCGAATACTCATGGACTGTCATCGACAGTCAACACATTCGAGTTGTCTAAACTCGAATTTATAATACCTCGAAGAGGCATCCCCCGACGCAAAGGCCAAGGCCATCATACTCGGGGACTAACATTTCGAACAAGTTCGAAATGTTATCGGGAAACAAGTCCAAGAGACACACCCGAAGGTTACGGCCATATTAAAGGTTACGACCGAAATAACACAGCTCGGAGATGTCCGAACTCCGCAATAAAAACAGGCCTTCGAATTCTCAGAAAACCGGTTAATATAAAGGCTACCCTCGGTAAAATAATCAAAGGGCTTCAATAAAATCAGCCCTCAAAAAATCTTAAAAGGTATCGAATTATTCAAATACAAACTTGTGCTAAGGCACTAAAAACAAAGGGTTCCGAACGACACCAAACCCTCAAAAAACCCAATGGGTAAAAAATGCATGCCAAGGAATAAATTTTTACTAAGTCTTCTAAGCCGAAAAGGGAAAATAATAGCCATCTCTTAGAGGCCATAATGTCCCGATCTAAAAGAGCCTAAGGGCCGATACACTTAGGGTTCGAGATCTTGTTCTCACCCGATCCGAATCCAAGTGTTCGATTATCCCAAGCCTAAGTATATAATAACTTGATTATGGCTCGGGGACTCACCATTATCTGGCACGAGCTCGTAAAGATCTATGAACCAAAGTTCGAACCTTATTCGAACTCGACCACGGTAATTTCAAGGAAACCGTCTGCGATAAAATCTCGAAAACACCGTTCAAAGAATGAAAATTTTGTAAGGCAGGAAACATCGAGAAAACATTCAAGGAAATTCTCCTTTTATATACTTGGAAAGAGATATATACAAGAGACTGATAAAAGGTCCTACAAAAAGAACAATACAAAAAGAGAAAGGAAATCCTATCTAAGCCCAAGACTGGTCTCTCCCTCGGGAGCAGCTTCCTCTTCGGGCCCAACTTTATTATCGGACCCGCTTTGGCTACCTTCGGAATCATCATCGTCGGAGGAGGAGACGAGAAACTTGGCATCGGCTTCGAGTGCTTTTTGCTTGGGCTATCTCCTCGATGAGGTCGAAACCTCGAGCATAGATCTCTTCGAGGGTCTCCCTCCGGGATCGACACTTGGCCAAATCACTGCTCCGTTTCTCCCGATTAGAGGCCTCCCTTAGTTCCATTTGAGCAGCCTCGGCATCCCTTAGGTACACAACAACAACTTTATCAGCTGTGGCCTTCGTCTTCTTGACCTCGGCCCTGGCTTCAGCAACCTCAGCCCCGGTTGCGGCAAGTTTGGCCTCGAGCTCATTGATCTTCTTAGCCTGGGTCAGATTTTTCACTTTAGCGCCCCGGAGCTGGGTCTCAGACGAGGCCAGTTTGGCTAGAGCAGCCTCTTTATCAGCAGCAAGCCAATCCATATTTTCCTTCCACTGGTTGCAGTCGGCCTTAACTTGATCGACCTCCCCTCGAAGCTGCCCGATAATCTCCGATTTTTGCTGTAGCTAAGGCACTGAAGTGTTAGCCTCCACAATTGGGTCAAGTAGACCATACTCTTGCAAAATGATGGTTACATGCTTGTCTAGCTCGGCCTCATTTTGACGAGCTTTGGCCAAGTCCACCTGAAGGTCCTTGAGCTCCTCCTCCTTTTGGCTGCAAAGGAGCCCCAGGGCCATCCTTTCATCCGAAGACTCTTAAGCTCGACCTCACATTGGCTCAGCTCGGCCCTAAAACTGGTAATGGCCTACGCAGAAAAAGAGATATCAGTTAAGGAAAGGGGAGAAGAAAAAATTACAATGGTAGGAGTTCATGCTTACCTGAGAGAAAAGACGACGAGCCTCTTCAAAGAGGGTAGATGCATCGTTGAGGTCAGCGGCATCATCGACCCCAGTAAAGCAATCCCGGAAAGGATCTTCTTCATCAGGGACTCCGCTCGGGTCAGGCATTCGCAGAGCTTGAGATTCCTTTATTTCCTCCTCAGAATAAGATGGTAGAGGAGGAGAGTGACCTATTGTCATGGCCCCGAGCAAGTCACTCGAGGCGCTCTGTTCAGCCTCGGGGGTCTCGGTACTTGTCCCCTTTGGTGTACCTGTTGAAGGTGGAGGAACAATCTCGACCTCAGGAGATTCAGGGGCTTTGTCTGCGTCTTTCTTTGGAGCCTCCTCACCATGAGGCAGGGTCTCTGATTCGGAGGGTTTGACGGCTTCAACTGGCTTCCTGACTCGGGTCACCAGCGTCGATTCTTCGCCTTCGTCTTCTTCTTCATCATTCAGTTGATGGACTGAGTCTATGTCCACGTGAATGAGCTTCCTCCTTTGACTTCGAGTAGGGGCTCTCTTATCTTGGGAGTCTTCGGGTTTCGAAGACCTTTTTCTCTTGTTATATTTTCCCGATTTTGGAATCGGGGACTCGGTCTCTTCTTCGGACGGGGCCGACCTCATTTTTAGAGATATCCCCAATATCTGCATGAATAAAATTAGACATAAGTAAGATGGCATCTCCGATAAAAGGAAAAGCATCAAAGATTTGGGAGAAGAACTAACCGTGGCGTTTTGCGTCCCATTTGCCCCTCGACAAGTCACGCCATTTTCGCTCGTCATATGAGGAGGTCGCAGCTAATTTTCGGACCCAGTCTTCGAGGTCGGGGTTCGCATGGGGCATCCAAGCAACCACTGCAAAAAAGGTAAAGGCATCACACAATGCAAAAACGGAATATAAGAGGATACTGGGAAAAGGACTTCACTTACAATCGGGGTTCCATTTCTCTAGGAACGGCATTTTTCCCTCGGGGATGACGTCCGAGGTCCTCACTTGGACGAACCGGCTCATCCAGCCTCGATCCTTATCCTCGTCATTACTAGCGAAGAAGGTTTTGCTCGATCGGCATTGGAGTTTAATCAATCCTCGGAAAAGGTGAGGCCGATACAATCGGATGAGCTGATTGAGGGTGAACTCTAGTCCCTCGGCCTTGCTAGAGAAGTAACGAAGCATAATCACTATACGCCAGAAAGATCTTTTGCAGAGGTCGATCACGATTGGATCGAGGGAACCCAGTGTGCAGGGGTAAGTGTAAACACTTAGGAACCCCTCCACATGAGTGGTAATGCTCTCCTCGGGGTCGGGAATCTGTACCACGACCTCGTCCCCCCAGCCACAGTCTTTCTTCACGGCCTTGAGGTACTTCTTCGTTATCGAGCTGATATACCATGATACATGCTCGCATCGGCCAGAGATTGCGGGGGGATTTTCAACGTTAAAGTCTTTCTTTATTACGTAGGGGTCGAGAATAATCTCGTGAAGGGCCGGCGCCACAAGTTTGGCCGGCCGGGAAGAGGAGGAGGAAGCTTTCTCCTTTTGAGGAACTGTTTTGGAAGTTTTTGCCATTGATTTGGATTAGTAGAGGCAGAAGTAGGCGGAACTTGGTGTTTTTTCTCGGCGCTAAAAGGAATCAGGTAACGGGTAATGAGAGAAGAGATGAAGAGAGGGAGAGGTAAAAGAAGTTTGAAGGCGGTCTGAACATTGAAGTAAAGTTTTTTCGAAATTGAACCTTGTATTTATAGACAAGCGGCGACGATTCGACGGCGCTAGTGGCCGACCACTACTGGTGAAGCGTTTAATGTTTGGGGAAGCGAACCGACTGGACGTTTCGGTCACTTCGAGCTCTACGTCACGGGAATGACGTCACCATCAAGGACTCTAAATAATCGAGGCTCAAATCGTTTCTTATCATTTTATTCTAAGAAACGCGGGGACTATCTATATACGGTAAAATACATGCCCCCGATTTTGTAGGCTCGAGGGGTCGCATCGAGAATCAAATTCGATATGAGCCGGGCTCGAGCCCGATGGCAGAATACTATACTCGAAGATCGGAATGCTCGATGAACGCCGGGGCCGAGTACGACCAACCTCGAGATAATACCGTTACAGTTATATAACAGAAAGAGCGAGATTCCCGCGATGGCCCTATGATCACGACGTAAATTCCGGAAAGGATTTGTACCAGTTAGACAGCTGTATAGTAAGATTTCCTGCTACAATTAGAATTGTACCTTATTTAGGATTCCACTATTATATAAAGGAGACTCCAATCATTTGTAACGTATTATTCAATCATTGAGAAAAGAATATACACTTTCGCTTTGTTGTTGTTCATCTGAATCATCTTATTATTTTGTTGTTGGCAGAATAGCCTGGGAGACACTTGTACTTGTTCCGGTTTGTCATCCCGATCCCTACACTCCATAAAGTTTCATCTAGACACTTCAACTTAATCAAAACAAGACTTTTAAACCCTTCTGACCGTTGACCGGGCTTATGTGGCATTGATATAGCTGAGGTGGACAAAATAAGTGATTTACACGCACATTAGGTGCGTGAGCTGATGATTTTTCTTTATTAAAAAAATAAATAAATAAATAAATAATACTATTCTTCTTCTTCAGCCCCTACCGGGCCCCTTCGTTCTGCCCCCCTCCCCCCTCCCCCACCCCCTACCCCCGTCTTCTTCTTCTTCAACCCTTTCCCCCCTCGTTCTGCCC
>NC_031989.1:9414095-9416724 GCF_001879085.1 Nicotiana attenuata
CTTCTTCTTCTTCACTCCCTTCCCCTTTCGTTCCTGCCCCCCCCCCCTCCTCTTCTTCTTCATCCCTTTCTCCCTTTCGTTCTGCCCCCCCTCTCCCCTCTTCTTCAATCCCTTCCCCCTTCGCTCTCCCCCCCCTCCTCCTCTTCTTCTTCAGTCCCTTCCTCCATTTTTTTCGATGGTTTTAGCTTTTAAATTTTTTCACAGCCCTTTCAAATTGGGGTAGAGGAATAAGTCAAAATTCAAAAGACCTAATTCTCTGCTCATGTATTTTTCATGGATAGCTAACTTTCTTTAAAAGAGGAGTGAAGGAAATAGTGGTACTCATGGTGGAGAAGCCATGGCAGGTGGGTTATTATTTTAAGAAGGTTGAGTGGGTGGGTTTGAAGAAGGGAGGAGGGGTTTTCTTTAATTTTAATTTTTTGCTTATTTTATTTTATTTTTTGTTTAAGAAATTAAAATTTTGTTAAATAATATTATTTTGGCATAGAATCTGATGTGGATGCTGATTTGTCATCCACGTCAAGCAAGTGAGCTTCACGCGATTCCGAAGAGTTTAAAAGTCTTGTTTTTATTAAGTTGAAGTGTCTAGATGAAACTTTATGGAGTGTAGGGACCGGGATGACAAACCGGAACAAGTACAAGTGTCTCCCAGGCTATTCTGCCTTTTGTTGTTCTTGTTCACTATCCTCGAGGCCGCCCTTGCTCGAGGTCGAGGTCTGCTTACACGACTGGTTTGATTTAACTTATTTCTTTAGTTTATACGTTTGATTCCTAGTTTATCAATTAGTATTGGATTAAATCACATATCTTTAAAACCTCAAAACAAGTTTAATTATTACTCGGATTTTAGAGTAAACAATATGTAATACATCTCACAAATTATTGATATCTAGTAAAACAATCCGAGATAGAGTACAAGTGAATCAGAAAATATTATCGTATATTGGTGAATTATATCAATGGAATAATACTAAAGAAATTCTTGAATGGAATGGGAAATGGGGACGATCTATGCTACCGGCACGAAGGTCCATTGGATTTAGCATTAAAAAGCAAAGGCGAAAGGTGATTGCAAAGACGCGCAATTAACAGACTAATGTATTAAAAGTGCATTATGATCTTTTTTATGAAAGCAAACCATCATCTTTGCAAGTTGTTCTTGTTGTGAAAAAACAAAAACAATTATGCTCCACTTTCATATGATACACCATATTATTCAAGAGTCCAGTAAATTATTCATAATATATTTGAAATCTTGTGATTCAACATTGTCTGCGCAATGCTTTGATGTAAATTTGGATCTATGAATAACATTTAATATAAGTTATTTTTTAGTCTCTTGAAATAAAGATTCGACATGTATCAATATTAGTTATAATTTGGCATATAGGCAATTCCTCAAATAATTGTTTACTATGAAGGAATTTTATAAAAGAAAATAAGTGGTTTGCTAACTTATTTTTTAATTTTAATGTCAGCTGGATGATTGAAAATCTGAAAAAAAAAAAAAAGACTTTTTAAGGCTTGGTATTGATATCATAAAGTCGGATGTGGTTGAATGAAATATAATAAAATGTAAGGGTTGTTTAGTGCTAACGATATGTGTAAGAATCGGAATAATCTTATGAAAGAAAATGACTTCGTGGACAAGTGAGAGAAATTATTTTTCCCTTTTTGATAGAAAATATTTTTCTGACCTACAACCAATACCAAGTAGCAGCCAACAAATTTGTATTGATCAAACATTATTTTTGGACCAGTTTTTCGAAAAAAGATAAATGGGACTATAGAAACCCATTCAGTCATAAAAAAGAGGATTTGTTTGAGTATCGAGGAGTCAAGAAATTTAGGCCAAAATACCAAATGAAAGTAGATTTTTTATCGTTGGTGTAATATAGAACTTAGTTGATTTAATATGTAAAACGAACAACTACAATATAGAATAAGGTGGAGATCAGCTCATGAACCACAAGCTTTGTTGACTAACGCGTTTTAATTAGAGGTTAGAAAGTAGAATAAATCAATATTTGTCCTGTTATAATGAGAACTAGACTTTTCTAACAGGTGCTGGTGACAATATTAATTAAGCATGTGATATAACTTGAAAGCTAGAAAAAAGCATTAAAACATTACCAATGATATCACGACACTCTCAGAAGGATCTGGTTTGTTCATATTTCCACCACAAATGATTTCTTCTAACCATAAAAAATTAATTCTAGAACTATAGAATTTGACTGATCAGCCACTAACAGCCAACAGCTACCAGCCCACTAACTTTAAACAAAATTGTGTACTTTTAACTCTCTGCCTTCCAACTATTTTATTAAGTACGGCGACCTTGCATGCACATTGATTATTTCACTATAGATATTATCTCCCACAAGTATAGATATATATAATTCAGCCCAACCAAAGCCTTAACAGATTAAAAAAAAATCACTTTTACCAACATTTTTTGCCTCATACTAGAATTTGTCTTGCAAGATTAATTGATCCATTCATAACATCTTTGTTCAAAGTCCTCTTGGTTTTTTCCTGGTCCGAAATGATAAAATCATTTTTGATTGGACAAAAAAAGGGGTGTGGGTGGGGGGGGGGGTAGGGGGGGGGAGGAAGGAAGGTCGTT
>NC_031989.1:9416744-9420679 GCF_001879085.1 Nicotiana attenuata
TAGGTGGGTGGGGGCGGGGGGGGGGAGAGGAAAGGCGTCTTCATAACAACAACAAAAAAAACCCAGTAAAATTCCACAAGTAGAATTTGGAGAGAATAGCTTGTACGCAGACCTTACCCCTACCTTGTGAAGGTAGAGAGGTAGGACACGTCTTCATAACATAAGTTAAAATTATAGCAAGAACCTTTCTACCTGAATTGTTCCTTCCACAGTTCATGTAACAGTCAAACAATATGATGCACTGAGAGATATATTTTAGAGAGAAACTGCAAGCATATTTAACTAAACAAATATCAGGATGTATACGTTTTTTGGTTCGTTTTCTGGTAACATACATCTTAGTAGTTACTCTCAAGGCCAACTCCTTAGGCACAACGGTAACAAGAAACGGGAAGAAATGGTGTGTGTGGTGGTGGTGGGGGGGGGGGGGAGCCTATAATTCAATTCCATATACAACCACCTTTTCGTTCTGTAAACCAAAAAAGGAAAGTTGCATCATTTGGACCTAACCAACATCGGGAAGGGCATGCATCTGTTTCTGATGAGCCCGAGCAGTGAAACCAGCATACCAAGCGACTCTCATGAGCTGCATGCCAAGAATGAGTACCCACCAGCAGACTAGCCCCCGAATTGTATGCAGCATCCATGATGGTGCAGCGAGTTCTGCACTGAGCTTTAACCCCCTCATCAATTGCAACACACGATAAGCTTCATAAACTACCGGTGTCACCAACCATACTGGTGACTTCCAATGCCACGTCAGCATCTCTGTGAGTATCTGTATGCATAGAAGCAAGAGATAGGGACCCAAGAGCACAGCATAAGAAATGAAAGGAAGTTGAGGCTGAAGGAAACTGTTATGAGAACCAAAAAGTACTGTCAAGGGAATGACTAAACCCATAATGTTTGCGACCATGTTCCATAACTGATAACTAAAAGGCGGCTTGCTGCTGGAACCTTCACTGGTGTCTGGTGATCGAGCACAAGAATCGGCTAACAGGAGAAATAGGTTTGCTCCAAGATTGTAAATACAATCAAGTCCAGTCAAGGAAAGAAGGCTGGCTATGTTGGGACCAATGAAAACTGATGAAATAGGCAGCCACAAAGTTGGCACCATCCCAGTGGCTAAGAGAAAGGCAGGGCCAAGAACCCACACAGGCCATTGGAGGTATTGGAGCTGCAAAGGTGGCTGATTCTTTACATCAGTGAGGCCTTCAGCCTCAGTTAATGAAGATTCAGCTGGTTTGCTGGACGACATGGTTTCAAATATATTGGTTGTCCCTTCCAAAAATTTATCTTCAATATTATCACTAGGAACATAGGTGACAGGTGCAGGTTCCCATGGAGACTGATTTGAACAGCAAATAGTGAACGACTTACGGCTATTACAAGGAAAGGTCATTCCATTTGGCACTCTTTGGATTTTCAACAATTGCAGCTGTTTATGACGTGCATGTCGCGAAGTCACTGCTGATGTTGCAGATGGCAGGTGGACTAAAGATGCCATTTCCGTCTGTTCATAAACTGAAGTTAGGTGATCAAGGGACTAACTGCGACTGCAATTACCTGGATGAATACATGGTATCATTTCAAGTAAAGTTAGATCATCAACAATCAAAAGACAAACCACCATTTATTTTGCAAATCACAATATGAAACAATGATCCAGATCTTTTAGGTGGTTAACCGATAAGAGATTAAAGTTAAGATATAAGATCAATGAAGAGATGAGTAGTCTGCAGATAACCAATTTCCGTTCATCAATCATCAAGCAGAGGCAGACAAAGGACCACTGCACAAGATGAAGTTACTGCAGTATTCACAAAGAATGTCCGAACATGTACGTGTCTTATCAATTCATATGCTCACACCAATATCTGAATTTTAATATTAGTGCTCCAAACATCTAGAAATAACGTCTAAATTTATTTAAGGTATACTGGAGTTGAAAGGAGCTTACATAATTAGAGGGTATTAATCAGACAAGAAAGACCAGTTCCATGGAAACCAAATTAGAAAGGATAACAAGGTTAAACCCCTTTCTGAATAGGGCCACGAGAAAGGTCTCATTTTGTTGATATGTTTAAAATAAAAGTCATAGCAAGCCTAATTAGCTGGTCGGAAGGCTCGATAGTTTAATCGAGGAGGCAATTAACATGTACAAAATTCGGCTCAGACAGAAATAAGATTACAAATTTGTGACCTTTCACTTCATGATTATGTATTACATCAACATCTTCTTTCTGCTGTCTGCATAATATGCAGAGAACAGAAGCTCAAGAAGCAAATTTTACTTGGTTTATCTGAAATCAGCTTATTCCTGAACTCAAAATTGCAGAGTAGTCCGATGAGACTTGTACATGAATTAGGTAATTATCACATCCATGTATAATATTTCTGCAGCATTACTATAGTAAAGGATTGCTTGCTTCAAGACTCAAAAGTAGCACATATAAGGTGGTAATCAGGATTGGGCGTAGCTAATCTAGCAAGTATAAAGGATCATGTTAATCCAGTTGAATGAAACCTTGTTAGACTATCGTGACTTGTGACTAGTTGTGAGATGTGTTAGTTTAAGGAAAATTTGAGGAAATCTGCCGACAATGTTATGAATCTTACTCTCGTTTAGTGATACCTTTCCTTCAAAACAAGAACAATGTAGCAACAATCCTCGATCTATCTTTGCAGCAGCTGCTATATCAGCTCTTCTAATCCAGGATCTATATATTTCAGATAATATGGCCATTACATTCTCTTTAGCACCAAAAGAAGCTTAATCATGTCACCATTTATTTTCTTCAGCAATCAGCACCCATCAAGCTCCTCAAAAGGAACGTGTAGTCATTGCTTCTTCATAGCTTAAATATGTGCATGACTTTTGCTTGAGGATGAGTTAATTATCGCATACCGTTAAAGGACTTTGCAAAGAAATCCATTACTGGGCTGATTTCTAAGACAAAGTGTAGTAGGTGATACCCTTTTTTGCTTGAGCCCGACCGGGTTGGGTCCGGTCCGGAGCAAATCGGGGCCATCGAACCCGACCTGGATGCAAGGTAGAACGACGGCCACGTCTACAACCGAGGTCGAGTCATTTCGAGACCGTTACAGAGCTCGATAGGAGTCACCACCGGATGGAGAAACACACAAGGTCGGAAGCCGGACTCGTAACGGATAACCAAGCGTCGCCGGATATCTCGCCCAAACGTGATTTTCTCAACCACTTCAGGCCATTAAGGCGTAATTACAGGGATCCACGATGTAATCAATTTACCTACCTTATTTTTACCCTTAATCAGAATGTATAAAAGGGGATCTCTCTAAATTCTTGTGGATCATCAAGCACAATGGTTCTAAGCAATATTATATTCTGCGATTATTTACTTTAACAGCAATTGTTGAGTCTTTATCTTTATTTTCCTTAACCTAAAAACCTCTTGTATCTTTTAGTTCACGGTATCCTTAAAACCCCATATAAATTCAATTGTTATCCGGATTCGAGGGTAAACAGTTTGGCGCCCACCGTGGGGCTAAGGATATTGGTGAGCTCTTTGATACTCTTTCTTGACGCATCACAATACACTGGTTCTTTGCAAAAGAGTCCATCTTACATTCAAATTACCAACTCATAGAATGGCACAATCAATTAACAACGAACTTGAACAGCAGACAGGAAACAATGGAATGCCCGGGCTCGAAAACCCGATAGATGCCGGTTCCCGGATGGCGCTCAACACTGATCAGGCCTCCGGATCATCGCATAGCGTCCAGGGAGAGGACGATTCGAGGGCCCAGGCAGTCGGCGAAGAGACTATCAACCTTAAAATGATTTTTGACATGCTGCAAGCCCAGCAATCGGCTATAGCTCAGCTCCAGAGCCCGGGTCCAGGAGCCTGTCAGGTCCGAGGAGGCTCCCCGTGCACTGCAATCATCAATCC
>NC_031989.1:9420779-9425186 GCF_001879085.1 Nicotiana attenuata
AGAATGTGAACCCCTAGTCCCAGAAGAGGGACCAGAGCTAGAAGAAGGAGTTGACGTACTACCACGAACAGATCCAAGGCTACGGAGTCTACCCCCTCTTCTGTGTCTAATCGGAGCATTGGGGAAGCTATCCAGAATGGGGGTTCTCTTAGGGTTAGGATTTGATGAAGCCATGGCAGAGAGGGCTGAAGTGGAGCAGAAAATAATAAGAAGATTTCGAAAGATTAGAGTGTTTAATACGCTTTATGTGAAACAAGACAATAAGAGAAGTTATATTTATACTAATGGATAACTGGCAAAGAGAAAAAGTACGATGATGGAAGAACCATAATAATGATAACTGATACTTCGTGAAAAGTGAAGCCGAAAAGAAAGCCTAAAAAAGTGCTGCAAAAAAGTACGACCAATAAGAGAATGACACGTGTCTAGTGCATTAAAAGGAAGTGACAATTGAAGCGTCAACTCTGTCAGAGCATTAATGGTGACAAAAATTCTCCTTTAATGAATTCCACTTCCCAATATTCGAACTTATGAATAAATGGAATGTGGGGGGACTATCTGTATTGGGGAAAATTTATATTCATATATACATGATGACGTGTCCTGACCCGTGGAATGGATAATGAGTTGTGATTTGCCACGGTTCAAGAGTTACAAACAAGTACGGGTAAAAAGAGGCACGAAACGAGAGGCTCAGCGCCCCGTTCCTGTTTAAGCTTATTTACATACAAGCAATGAGAAGAATGAACCTGGTTAAAGAAAAAGATGCAAATATGGCATTTAAAGGGTATTAAATGCTGGAGCCGTTAAGGAATATATACATTCAATGTAATGATTATGTAACATAGCATTTAATGTCATTAATCACTCATAATAGCCTCATATGACTTAGGCATAACGTGCATTCCCAAAGATTCCCAAAGGGACCTATAAAAGGAGAAATATGTAATCACTGGAGGGGGAGTGACTACTGAAATATACTCTGATTTACCAGCTTTCATACTTGGCTATTCTAAAATTTCTTTCTTTATTTACTTTTTCGATTATTAGTAACCCGATTCTTCTAATTTCTAGCTTTGACTAAAAATCTATTTTTTGGTTAAACACGCGTGTAGCTAACCACTTGGCAAGAGTTTGGTTGTCTAGTTTTAGGGTGGTATTTATTCCATTTAAAATAAGTTTAGGGGGGTAATAGGATTCCCGCAAAGAAAAAGTGTGTAGTTGGGAATCCGGGTATAGGTCAGGGGGGTACTTATGCATTTTCCCATTTTTAAATGTTGCATAAGCTAATGTCACCTTAAGCATTTGCATAATCTAAAGAGTTAATACCCTAAAATCTCTTTAAACTATAACATTTTTGTTAGTTTCCTACTCAAACTATTCGGTGGTTCCAAACCAACCCCCCTCCCTCCGAACTTTATTGTCTTTCATATTAAAAGCCCCTCATCGCTGACCTGGCATAACGTGTGTGGACACTCGCTTGGGAGCGCGTGGTAGCTGAAAAAAGCCATCAAAATGGCTCATATAACATAAAATAATTCCTAATTAGTAACCCTCTTTCACATTTATTTTTTAAGTAAATATTCTCTTTATTTTAGTTATATTCATCTTTCTTCCTCATTTTTTCACCATTCTTCCTTCTTTTTTTCTTTTTTCTTTTTACATTCTTTATTTTTTTTCCACCTTCTTCATCATTTTTTAACCTTTTTTCTTCAGTTCTCCATATGAGTTTCCTATGGAAAAATTTCCCCCTCTCTTGTTTCCTCTGAAATGATTTATTTTCTTTTTTGTTTTAGTCTTCTTTCATGTCTACACATATCGTCGAAAGAATACCAATTTAAATCTTCTTATTAAACTCAACACCATGTAGAGAATAAAGTTTAATATCTTGAACCTTCTTTATGTAATATCAAATTAGAGAATGTAATTGTATTTGTTGGCTAATTAATTTTTTATTTGCGAAATTTTATTTTGTGTAATCTTTTTTATGTAATATAAGATGAATTTTAAGCAATAAAACACTATATGCCTTTATTTATATTTTTTACTTTGATATAAAGTGAATATAAATAACTTATTTAATTGGAGTTTGGCACAATTAAACCTAAAATTAACACAGTACATTAAATATTATTTTGGCCAAAACTCCTAAATTTAATCAATCATCCTAGAGTAATACATCAAGAGTAAATTATATAAATATTTTTTTAAAATCACAGTTAATAGTTTGATAAACACACCTTTAAAAGTTCAATATGGGGTTTTTAATATATAAGAAAATATAGCTCGTGGGGGATTTCGGGGACACTGAATAGTTTAAGTAGGTAACTGAAAAAAATATGATAGTTTAGGCAGGTTTTAGGCTGAGTTGAATAGCCACGTGTAGTGTTGAAGGTCAAAGATGAAATAGCAGTAACGGCTGGGATCTCTAGCTTCTCTGGGGTTAGGTCTAAGGTTGTTGTTGAAAAAGAAGCTCATGGAGGAGCTAGAAGGGCGTTCATGGAGTCTTAGGGTTCCAGGTGCATGTGGAAGAAGAAGAAAGGTCATTGGTATTGAGATGAAGAAGCAGGAACCGATGGGAGATCTCTTCTTCGCTTGTTCAAGAAGGAGCCTTTCTTTTGTTTATTGCGGCTAATTTCTTTAGACTAGGGTTCTCTCGTTTTTTTGGTTCTCAGCAGAAGATGATGGTAAAACGCTGGGGGTTCTTTCACTAGGGTCCTACGGCTGATCTCCAAGACTAGGTTAGGGGTCTTTTTCTAGGGTTATTTTAATTAGGTATAAGAGGAGAAAGGGTAAATGGGCCTGGATTTGGGAAATTTGGTTGGACCATGTCTTTTGGGTTTGAATTTATGCTAAGAAGACCAATAATACAATGTATCTATAAAGTGTAAAAATCACTCTTAATTAAAATAAACTAATATAAAACTAAATACTAAAAGTGAAACTAATTTTTGTATTTTCAAATTTTATGTAAGGTAGATAAATTAAAAGTAACTAGATAAAATATTAATTAGCTAAATAAAAGAAAATATTTTTCAAATTTTCATTTTTGTGATAAAATAGAGTAAAAGAGTCGATGATATCTGTGCGGAGATGGATGAGAAACTTCTTGACACGAGTGTATATCTAGACGATTCTCTAGAGAAAGCACTCATGTTGTTCGATAGCTTGGAGATTGATGATGAGGTTAAGGAGATGATGCATCTTGTGCTTACATGCAGGGAATACACTCTTTTGAGCCCTTAAATAGGCCAAGTGGGCCTCCTCCAAAGCCGTCAATTGAAGAAGCTCCAAAATTGGAGCTTAAACCCTTGCCTCCTCACCTTTAATATGCTTATTTGGGTGGTTCTGACACTTTACCTGTTATTGTTTCTTCTGACTGTCTAAATTGCAGGAAGAAAAGCTGTTGAGAGTGCTACGTGAGCACAAGCTAGCAATTGGGTGGATGATGTCTGACATTAAAGGCATTAGTCCAGCTTTATGCATGCATAAAATCCTCATGGAGGACGTACACAAGCCAAGTGTGGAGCAACAACGCAGACTAAATCCAATCATGAAAGAGGTGGTAAAAATAGAAGTGATTAAGTAGCTTGATGCAGGTATTGTATTACCAATCTCTGATAGCAAATGGGTAAGCCCCATCCAATGTGTGCCTAAGAAAGTGGGGATGACGGTAGTGGTCAATGAAAATAATGACTTGATTCCCACGAGAACTGTCACTGGGTGGAGAATTTGCATAGATTATAGAAAATTAAACAATGCCACCCGAAAGGACCACTTCCCCTCCCCTTTATTGACCAAATGCTTGATATTTTGGCTGGCCAGGAATACTACTGTTTCCTAGATGGTTGTTTGGGGTATACTCATATTTCTATAGCCCCAAAGGACCAAGAGAAAACCACATTTACGTGTCCCTATGGCACGTATGCGTTCAAGAGAACGCCCTTTGGTCTCTGTAATACACCTGCGACTTTTCAAAGGTGTATGATGGCTATTTGTACTGACATGGTTGAAAGATTTGTAGAAGTGTTCATGGATAATTTCTCTGTGTTTAGGTGTTCTTTTGATAATTGTTTAATGAACGATAAAATATATGCTAGGTTTGAAGAGACGAACCTGGTGCTAAACTGGGAAAAGTGCCATTTCATGGTACGTGCATGTATAGTCTTGGGGCACAAGGTGTCTAAAAATTGTTTGCACCAAAGCAGAGGTTAAGGCGATTGAAATATTACCCCCACCGACATCCGTCGAAGGCATTCACAGCTTCTTGGGCCATGCATGTTTTTATGGTCGTTTCATTAAAGATTTTTCAAAAATTTCTTCTCATTTGTGCAAGCTTCTTGAGAAAGATATCCCCCTTCAAGTTTGATGATGCGTGTCTGAAAGCATTTGAGGAGCTGAAGGGAA
>NC_031989.1:9425555-9429106 GCF_001879085.1 Nicotiana attenuata
GATCAATTACATTGTTACGGCAAAGAGTTGCTTGCAGTAGTGTAGGCGTTTGACAAGTTCAGATCCTATCCAGCGGGAACCGAAGTCATTGTTTACACAGATCATTCGGCTATCAGATACTTGTTTGAAAATAAAGATGCCAAGCCGAGGTTGATTCGTTGGGTCCTCCTCTTCCAAGAATTTGACTTGGAGATCCGAGATCGAAAAGGAACAGAGAATCAAGTGGTCGATCACTTGTCCAGATTAGAAAATCAGAACCTTGTAGCTAAGGAGGGGTTGATCAAAGAAACAATTCCTGATGAGTAGTTATTAGCAATCACCTCGAGTGAAGCCCCGTGGTATGCAGATTATGTGAATTTTATTGCAAGTGGGGTGACACCACAAGAACTGACACCCATAATAGAAGAAGGTTTCTACATGATGTGAGGCTATACATGTGGGATGAGCCATTCCTATATAAGCAGTGCACAGATCAGTTGGTACGAAGGTGTGTCCCTGAGGAGGAGATGAATGAAATATTGCATGACTGTCATATCATGCCTCCCCATACGGAGGTCATCACCGTGGGGATAGAACCACCCAAAAGGTGCTACAATTAGGTTTCTATTGGCCAAAATTGTTTAAGGATGCACACGCCTTTGTTAAAAAGTGTGACAGGTTCCAAAGAACTGGAACGATCACGAAAAAGCACGAGATGCCTTTGCAAAATATTCTGGCAGTAGAGCTTTTTTGATGTTTGGGGGATTGATTTTATTGGACCGTTTCCATACTCTAATGGGCACAAGTACATCTTGGTGGCGGTCGACTATGCGTCTAAGTGGGTGGAGGCTATTTCTCTTCCTACTAATGACACAAAGGTAGTGGTAAACTTTGTAAAGAAGCACATCTTCACAATCTTTGGGACTCCAAGGGTGCTGATACGTGACGGAGGAACTCACTTTTGTAACAAGTTGTTGAATAATATTCTAGCAAAGTATATGAGTTAAGCACAAGGTTTCTACCGTCTATCACTCCCAAACGAGTGCTCAAGTGGAAGTGTCAAACAGAGAGGTGAAGAATATTCTGGAGAAAACGGTAAGTGGAAATAGGAAAGACTAGGCCGGAAAGCTGAACGACGCATTGTGGGCATATCGCACTGTATACAAGACCCCTATAGGTACTTCTCCTTACAGGTTGGTTTATGGGAAGGCGTTCCACTTGCCCACTGAGCTTGAACACAAAGCCTATTGGGCGGTTAAAAAGCTAAATATGGAGATGGACTTAGCCGGTGAGAAGAGGTTGCTACAACTCAACGAGCTTGATGAGTTTCGATTGCATGCATATGAAAATGCCAAATTGTATAAAGAAAAGACCAAGAGGTGGCATGATAAGCACATCCAACATTGCAAGTTTGAGCCAGGTCAAGAAGTTCTCTTTGTAACGACCCGACCGGTCGTTTTTCCTTTTAGAACCCTGTTCCCCTAAATAATGCCTCCCGTACTTGCTTTAACTAATTTACGACTTGCGGGGGCGATTGGTTCGGGGATTGGAAGGGTTTTGAGTAAAAATATGCCCATTTGCTTCTTTAGGATTTCTTAAAAAGACCAAGTTTGACTTCGGTCAACATTTTGGGAAAACAGGCCCGGATTCGTGATTTGACAATTTCTGAGGGTACGTGGGAAAATATGGGACCTGGGCGTGTGTACGGAATCGAATTTCGAGGTCCCTAGCCCGAGTAATGAATTTTTATCTAAAATTGTTTAATTGAAGCTTTAAGGAATTAAAGAAACTGAGTAATCATTGATTCCCTAGGAATCGGGCTCAAATTTTGGTTCCAAAGCTTGGTACAGGTCCGTAATGTTGTTTAAGACTTGCCCGTAAAATTTGGTGTCAATCCGAGTAGTTTAAGGGAGTTTTGACCTGTTAGAGGAGAATTATGAACTTGAAGATTCAATAGTTTGATTCATTTGGTTTTAGGGGGTGATTCCGAGATTTCGCGTTGTATTGGGAGTTTCGAGGGTTCGAGTAGGTCCGCCTCGTGATTTCAGACTTGTCGGTATGTTCGGGCGGGGCTCGGGAGCCCCGAGCGTCAAACGATCGAGGCTCGAGTGAAGTTAAAAATTGAAGAAGAGGCTGAACTGCTGCTTCTGTCATAACCGCATCTGCGGTTCTAGGGCCGCAGAAGTGGGACCGCAGATGCGGTCAGGCTTTCGCAGAAGCGGCCAAGGGCAGCCCCAGGGAAAACCGCAGAAGCGGTCATAAAACCGCAGAAGCGGTTCCGCTTTAGCGAAAATTCGACCGCAGAAGCGGTCCAGCCAAATTGGGCCAGAACCGCAGAAGCGGTTTCCACAGAAGCGCCCTTCAGACCGCAGAAGCTGTCCAGTCACTTAAAGCCCAGAGCCGCAGATGCGGCCTCCTTTCCGCAGGAGCGGGACCGCAGATGCGGTCCCCAAACCGCAGAAGCGGAAACCGCTGGGCAGTGAGCTCTTTTAATTCGAGCTCAAGGTCATTTATTTCACTCACAACTCCACACTAGGGGGATTTTGGTGCTTCCAAAGAGAGGGTTTCGGCATAGCATTGTAAGGTAAGTAATCCCCATTCATCCTTAGTTTAAATACATGTATATTAGGTAGATTAAACACTAAAAATTAGGTGAAATCAAAGGGTTAGAGCTAGACCTAAGGTTTTAATAAAACTAAGATTTAATCATGTAATTTGTTATGAAATGGGCTAGAATTTATATATTATTGATCCTTAGGTTGTAGAGAACAATTTCCTTCGAAAAATATCGGAATCCGGGCACGTGGGCCCGAGGTCGGAATTTAGGAAACTTGTGGGAAAGGTTGGGAAATTACTTAAATAGTTAGAATTCGGCCTTTTAAGCCTTTATTGACTAGTTCTTACCTATTTTAACTAGTTTGCGATCGTTCGGCTTCGAATTAAGAGCTTGGGCTTGTTCTTGATAGTGGGAGCGTGCTTTGGAGCGAGGTGAGTCTCCTTTCTAACCTTGTGAGAGGGAACTATCCCCCTAGGATTAATAATTGAGTAATTGTTGCTAAATGTGGGGGCTACGCACGTGCTAGGTGACGAGAGTCCGTGCGTAGCTACTACTATGTTAATGGTCCGGGTAGTTTAGGACCCACATCATGCTTATTTTACATGACTCTCTATATTATCTTGTTACCATGAGCACCTAGGATATGCTAGAGATTTAAAAAGGGATTAAGGACGTACTTGTATAATTGTTGAAGTCTTGCTTGGCATTATGACTGTTGATGTGCCTTGTGTGTATACTTGATATTTCTACTTATTTGTGGATCGGGCCGATCGCCTCGGTATGAATAGATGCATCTATAGGCGCGCTGTCGACCCTCGGCAAGTGCACAGTTTATTTCTGTTGGATCGGGCCGTCACCTCGGCATATTTGCGCATGCTTATATAGCTTTGCCTGAGAGTGTTAAATATTAGAACTGTTTTTTTTCATGACTCGAAAGGAATTGATAATTGTAACTGAAGTAATTGATTAATCGGAATCTTAGCGAGAATATGACTTATATGCCTTGTTGTAAACT
>NC_031989.1:9430404-9460048 GCF_001879085.1 Nicotiana attenuata
GGTCAGCCAGCTACTACTCAGTCAGGTAGAGGTCAGACAGCCGGCGCTCCAGCCAGGTTCTATGCTCTTCCAGCCAGGCCGGATGCATTAGCCTCAGATGCCGTCATCACAGGTATTATTCCCGTTGGTGGTAGGGATGCTTCGGTATTATTTGATCCAGGGTCTACTTATTCATATGTATCATCTATGTTCGCTCGCTTCCTGGTTATTTCTCCTGAGCCCTTGGGTGTTCCTGTTCATGTGTCCACACCTGTGGGTGATTCTGTGGTTGTGGATCGGATCTACCGGTCCTGTGTGGTCACTTTCTGTGGTCTCGAGACTAGAGCAGATCTTCTGTTGCTGGACATGATCGATTTTGAGGTCATCTTGGGCAGGGATTGGCAATCTCCATATCACGTTGTCCTTGATTTCCATGCCAAGACTGTTTCACTAGTGATGCCAGGATCGCCGAGATTGGAGTGGAAGGGTTCCACAGTTGATATGCCTAGCAGGGTTATTTCTTTCCTGAAGGCTCAGCACATGGTTAGAAAAGGGTGTTTGGCTTACTTAGCTTATGTTCGAGACACCACTGCAGAGTCTCCGACGATTGATTCAGTGCTAGTAGTTCGAGAGTTCGCCGATGTGTTTCCTTCTGATCTGCCCGGCATGCCTCCGGATCGCGATATTGATTTCTGTATTGATTTGGCTCCAGGCACTCAGCCTATATCCATTCCACCATACCGTATGGCTCCTAAGGAGTTGAAGGAGCTGAAGGAGCAGCTAGAGGAGTTGTTAGCCAAGGGGTTTGTCAGGCCCAGTGTATCACCTTGGGGCGCACCAGTGCTATTTGTGAAGAAGAAGGATGGGACCATGCGGATGTGCATTGATTACCGCCAGTTGAACAAGGTCACCATCAAGAACAAGTACCCGTTGCCTCGTATTGATGATTTGTTTGACCAGCTACAGGGTGCTAGGGTGTTCTCTAAGATTGACCTGAGGTCAGGGTATCATCAGCTGAAGATTCGGGACTCGGATGTTCCGAAGACTGCATTCCGGACTAGATATGGCCATTATGAGTTCCTAGTGATGTCCTTTGGCTTGACCAATGCGCCAGCAGCATTTATGGATCTGATGAATAGGGTGTTCAGGCTTTATATTGATTCTTTCGTCATCGTCTTCATTGACGACATCTTGATATACTCGCGTAGCCTGGGAGAGAACGAGCAACATTTTAGATTAGTGCTTCAGACCTTGCGAGAGCAGCAGCTGTATGCTAAGTTCTCCAAGTGTGAGTTTTGGCTCGAGTCAGTGGCATTCTTGGGGCATATTGTGTCCGGAGAGGGTATTACGGTGGATCCCAAGAAGATTGAGGCAGTTTAGAGTTGGCCTCGTCCCACTTCAGTGACCGAGATCAGGAGTTTTCTGGGATTAGCAGGTTATTACCGGCGATTCGTGCAGGGCTTTCCATCTATTGCATCACCCTTGACGAGACTGACTCAGAAGGGTGCCCCATTCATTTGGTCCGATGATTGTGAGGAGAGCTTCCAGAAACTCAAGACAGCTTTGACTATGGCACCAGTTCTTGTATTGCCTTTCGATACGGGGATGTATACGGTGTATTGCGACGCTTCACGCGTTGGTATGGGATGTGTGTTAATGCAAGAGGGGAGAGTTATTGCCTATGCCTCGCGTCAGTTGAAGATTCATGAGAAAAATTACCCCGTGCACGATCTGGAGTTGGCGTCGATTGTTCATGCTCTTAAGATATGGACGCACTATTTGTATGGGGTGCCTTGTGAGGTTTACACCAATCACCGCAGCCTACAACATTTGTTCAAGCAGAGGGATCTCAATTTGAGGCAGCGCAGGTGGCTTGAGTTGCTGAAGGATTATGACAACACCATTCTTTATCATCCGGGCAAGGCGAATGTGGTCGCGGATGCCCTGAGCAGGAAGGCGGAGAGCATGGGTAGCCTAGCATTCATTCCAGCAGAGGAGAGGCCACTAGCCTTGGACATTCAGTGCTTGGCTAACAGACTTGTGAGGTTGGACATTTCAGAGCCCGGCGAGTTCTAGCGTGTGTGGTCGCCCAGTCTTCGTTATTGGGGGAGATCAAGGCCCGCAGTATGATGATCCACATTTGGCAGTCCTCAGAGAGACGGTACTTCAAGGAGGTGCCAGGGAGGTTTTTATTGGCGAGGATAGTGTGCTGCAGCTCCAGGGCCGTCTATGTGTTCCTAATGTTGATGGTCTTAGGGAGCGGATTCTACAAGAGGCCCACAATTTGAGGTATTCTAATCACCCGGGAGTCACGAAGATGTATCGTGATTTGAGGCAGCACTACTGGTGGCGGGGGATGAAGAAGGACATAGTGAAGTATGTGACTAAATGTTTGAATCGCCAGCAGGTCAAGTATGAACATCAGAGACCAGGCGGCCTACTTCAGCGGATGCCCATACCAGCGTGGAAGTGGGAGCGCATTACTATGGACTTCGTAGTTGGGCTACCGCGGACCTTGCGGAAGGTTGATTCAGTGTGGGTCATTGTGGACAGATTGACCAAGTCAGCCCATTTCATTCCAGTGGCGACTACTTATACAGCAGAGAGGTATGCTCAGATCTATATTCGGGAGATAGTCCGATTACATAGTGTGCCGGTGTCCATCATATCAGACAGAGGCCCTCAGTTCACTTCCCATTTCTGGAGAGCCGTGCAGAGTGAGTTGGGGACTCGTGTAGAGCTTAGCACAGCATTCCATCCTCAGACCGATGGACAGTGGGAGCGGACGGTGCAGATTTTAGAGGATATGCTTAGAGCATGTGCGATTGATTTTGGAGGGCAGTGAGATCAGTTCTTGCCTCTAGCAGAGTTCGCATACAACAACAGCTATCAGTCCAGCATAGAGATGGCCCCGTACGAGGCTTTATATGGTAGACGTTGTCGTTCTCCTATCGGGTGGTTTGAGCCTGGTGAGGCTAAGGTACTTGGCACAGATCTGGTACAGGATGCCTTGGATAAGGTAAAGTTGATTCAGGAGAGGCTTCGCACAGCTCAGTCCAGACAACAGAGCTACGCGGATCAGAAGGCACGGGATGTATCATTTATGGTGGGCGAGAAGGTTCTCTTGAAAGTCTCGCCCATGAAGGGCATTATGAGGTTCGGGAAGAAGGGCAAGTTGAGCCCAAGGTTTATTGGCCCCTTTGAGGTGTTGAGGAGAGTTGGGGAGGTTGCTTATGAACTTGCCTTACCCCCTAGTTTATCAGGAGTTCACCCACTCTTTCATGTTTCGATGCTTCGGAAGTATCATGCGGACCTATCCCACGTGTTGGACTTTAGCACCATTCAGCTAGATGAGAGCTTGGGCTATGAGGAGGAGCCAGTTGCTATTATTGCTAGACAGGATCGCCAGCTGAGGTCCAAGAAGATTTCTGCGGTGAGAGTCCAGTGGAGGGGCCAACCGATCGAGGAGGCGACCTGGGAGTCCGAGGAGGACATGCGGAGCAGCTATTCCCACTTATTCAGCAATCCGGGTACTTTTCTATGTCCGTTCGAGGACGAACGTTTGTTTAAGAGGTGGAGAATGTAACGACCCGACCGGTCGTTTTGCCTTTTAGAACCCCGTTCCCCTAAATAAAGCCTCCCGTACTTGCTTTAACTAATTTACGACTTGCGGGGGCGATTGGTTCGGGGATTGGAAGGGTTTTGAGTAAAAATATGCCCATTTGCTTCTTTAGGATTTCTTAAAAGACCAAGTTTGACTTCGGTCAACATTTTGGGAAAACGGGCCCGGATTCGTGATTTGACAATTTTTGAGGGTCCGTGGGAAAATATGGGACCTGGGCGTGTGTCCGGAATCGAATTCCGAGGTCCCTAGCCCGAGTAATGAATTTTTATCTAAAATTGTTTAATTAAAGCTTTAAGGAATTAAAGAAACTAAGTAATCATTGATTCCCTAGGTATAGGGCTCGAATTTTGGTTCCGAAGCTTGGTACAGGTCCGTAATGTCGTTTAAGACTTTTCCATAAAATTTGGTGTCAATCCGAGTAGTTTAAGGGCGTTTTGACCCGTTAGAGGAGAATTAAGAACTTGAAGATTCAATAGTTTGATTCATTTGGTTTTAGGGGGTGATTCCGAGATTTAGCGTTGTTTTGGGAGTTTCGAGGGTTCGAGTAGGTCGGCCTCGTGATTTCAGACTTATCGGTATGTTCGGGCGGGGCTCGGGAGCCCCGAGCGTCAAACGAGCGAGGTTCGATCGAAGAAAGAAAATTGGAAGAGAGCTGAAGTTTGCTGCTTCTGTCATAACCGCATCTGCGGTTCTTGGACCGCAGAAGCGGTCAGCCATCGCAAAAGCGGAAAGGGCCAGGCCCAGGGGAAATCGCAGAAGCGGCCCACAGATTGTAGAAGCGGTCCCGCTTAAGCGGCCCCCAGACCGCAGAAGCGGTCCAGCTCCTTAGGCCCAAATCCGCAGAAACGGCTTGCAATCCGCAGGAGCGGACCCGCATAAGTGGGCACCTGACCACAGAAGCGGTCCAGGCTTCTTGGGCCATTTCCGCAAAAGCGGGCCTTTTTCCGCCGAGGCGATTCCCGCAGAAGTGGTCGCAGTGCCGCAGAAGCGGAAATCGCTGGGGGCAGAGAGTTCATTTAATCCGAACTCCAAGTCATTCATTCCATATACAACTCCACACTAGGGCGATTTTGGTGCTTCCAAAGAGAGGGTTTCAGCATAGCATTGTAAGGTAAGTAATCCCCGTTCATCCTTAGTTTAAATACATGTATATTAGGTAGATTAAACACTAAAAATTAGGTAAAATCAAAGGGTTAGAGCTAGACCTAGGGTTTTAATAAAACTAAGATTTAATCATGTAATTTGTTATTAAATGGGCTAGAATTTATATATTATTGATCCTTAGGTTGTAGAGAACAATTTCCTTCAAAAAATATCGTATTCCGGGCATGTGGGCCCGGGTCGAAATTTAGGAAACTTGTGGGAAAGGTTGGGAAATTACTTAAATAGTTAGAATTTGGCCTTTTAAGCCTTTATTGACTAGTTCTTACCTATTTTAACTAGTTTGCGATCGTTCGGCTTCGAATTAAGAGCTTGGGCTTGTTCTTGATATTGGGAGCGCGCTTTGGAGCGAGGTGAGTCTCCTTTCTAACCTTGTGAGAGGGAACTGTCCCCCTAGGATTAATAATTGAGTAATTGTTGCTAAATGCGGGGGCTACGCACGCGCTAGGTGACGAGAGTCCGTGCGTAGCTACTACTATGTTAATGGTCCGGGTAGTTTAGGACCCACATCATGCTTATTTTACATGACTCTCTATATTATCTTGTTACCATGAGCACCTAGGATATGCTAGAGATTTAAAAAGGGATTAAGGACGTACTTGTATAATTGTTGAAGTCTTGCTTGGCATTATGACTGTTGATGTGCCTTGTGTGTATACTTGATATTTCTACTTATTTGTGGATCGGGCCGATCGCCTCGGTATGAATAGATGCATCTATAGGCGCGCCGTCGACCCTCGGCAAGTGCACAGTTTATTTCTGTTGGATCGGGCCGTCGCCTCGGCATATTTGCGCATGCTTATATAGCTTTGCCTGAGAGTGTTAAATATTAGAACTGTTTTTTTTTCATGACTCGAAAGGAATTGATAATTGTAACTGAAGTAATTGATTAATCGGAATCTTAGCGAGAATATGACTTATATGCCTTGTTGTAAACTGTTGCCTATTAAAGAGTTCTCATTGTTAAACTTACACTTATAATATTATCTGACCCTAGTGAGTATCAAGTCGACCTCTCGTCTCTACTTCTTCGAGATTAGGCGGGATACTCACTGGGTACATATTGTTTATGTACTCATGCTACGCTTCTGTACTTAAATGTACAGGGTCTGAGGCAGGTGGATCCGGTTATTTCTCTGGTGCGCATTCGTGAGCAGACTTGGGACTTCTACGGTGAGCTGCTTTCCTTCCATGTCGATCCGCAGCCGAAGAAGTCTTTCTTTTGTATTGTTATTTTCTGTCTATTCTGATCCAGACAGTAGGGTAGTGTGGTATTCTTTTGGGTTGTATATTCTACTAGTTGCCCGTAGCTTGTGACACCAGGTTCTGGCACACACTTTGGTAGACGATTATTTTGGGGTTGTGTAACTATTTTATTATAGTATTTATCTCTCCTGGTTTTAAATTCCAAGTTGAGTGTTTATTCCACTTATTCTAATTAAAAACAATATGATTATTTTAGTAATATTTCCGCAATGGCTTGCCTGACAAGGGTGTCAGGCGCCCTCATGACCTATTGTGAAAATGGGTCGTGACAACCGATATCTTATCGGTTCGGTTATCGATTTTTATCAAATTTATAAACCAATAACCGATATGGTAAACCGATAATATTCATAACCAAACCGAACCGACCGATGCCCACCCCTAATATGTATCCTCTATAATGATGCTTCACTATAACAACAACAAAAAATATCGGAACAAAAGACGTCGTTATAGAGAGGTTTGACTGTACGTATGATATACTTATTAAAAAAATTTAATTTTATAATTAAAAATTTTACATATTATTTTTATAAAATTTAATATAGAAAATAAATATTTTTGTTGAAATTTTTTACTCATGCATTTGATTAAATATAAATTGCTTAATAAGATATGCAACTATTAGCGAAAACTTTCTTAAACTTTAAACAAGCAAGTTATCTGTGTTTTTAATTAATTATAAAATTCATATTACATATGAATAACTCAATTTTTTTTAGTTTGTTTATTTATTGAACCGCTGAAAAATTATCTTAAATTTGTTGTATGCTATTTTATTTGTGTAGGATTTTCATTATATAAGAGGCTTACGTATTTTTAGAAAAATAAGAATAGTATCATTATAGTTAAAGACTTTTGGAAAACTATTTTGCCACATATATAACAATTCTAATTTATTATTTAATTTAATAAACGTAGTTATACATTTACCTCGTAGAGGGTGTAGGTGTAAAATTTTTATAATATAGGGGAAATAAGTTTGATTTTAAAAAACTTTTAAATTGAATAATAAAGTTAGCGGTAGAAGTTTCGTTTCTAGATCTTCTGCTATATGTTAGTAAAAAAACTAGCAACAAATTTCATTTCGCAAACCCGCCACTATTTTACTATACTTTTTCAGTTTAATTTTTATTCTGTTTAAATCCTATTTTAAGATTGAAGATGTTTTTCATTTTAATGTTTCTAATTTAGAAGTTAATTAATTCTTCAAGTTATATACATTGTTGGTTTTCCAAATTTCTATATGAAATTATTTTTTCATAACCGCATATATTTTTTAGACTAACTCTTGTCATGACTTTCATAGTCGAAGTAAAAGAATCCTTCTACAATTTTTTTTACAGCTAATTTATTATAGTTAACATATTAAAACTGCAACGATAACATCAATTATATGACAATATATAGTTACGGTCAGTTATGAAAGGTGGTCTACTATTCATTTTGTCATGACAAATAATTGGAACAGTTAAGCTAACTATTTGTACGATTTTTTTTAACTTAGAAGCAAAAATATCAATTGTCTAAAAGATTGTGTTTTAACTAATATAATGTGTCTATAATGTTATTATTGCTACAAGAAGCTTCGAGTCATTGCAAAAACTTATGAATATTTATAAAATTTCACCACAATAATAAATATGTGGCTATATCATTTATGACAAATAATTGTAGTTATTGAGCCAACTATTGCCACGATTTATATAAAAATTGAAGCAAAATTGTTTTCTCAACTACAATATTTTAATTTAAATAATTTATTGTGACTAAAAAATTTGTTTTGCTATAGTAAGTTTCAACCTGTGGAAAAAACTATTGATTAGCTATGAAAGTTTATCATATCAAAATATTTGTGGCTATATTATTTTGTCATGACAAATAATCGTAGCTATTAAGCCAACTATTGCCACATTATTTTTAACTTGAAGTAAAAATATTTGTTTAGCTTAAATAATTTGTTTCAAAAAATTTGTCGTGGCTAAAACTATTGCTACGGTAACTTTTAACCCGTGGCAAAAATTTGTGATTAGCTATAAAACTTTACTGTAGCAAAAAGTTTCTAGCTGTTTAGGTAGTTATTGCCATAAAAATTAGTAATTATAGCAAAAATAATGAATTAGCTTTGTAAATTTAGTTTTGTGGCTAAGAAATTTTAAGAATTTGTAGATAGCCACAAAATTCTAATTTTTGTGGCTATTAGTGAGTAATAGCTACAAATTTAGATTTGTAGCTTAGATTTCGTAGCTACAGATACATTTTGTGGTAGTGTAAAAATTCAAATTTGCCTTTTTACCTAATTCTAAACATGCTTCCTAGGTATTTAAGCTCTGAATTTTTATTTGCCAATGAAAGAATAATACAAGATTATATCCTTATAATAGTGATATAATTTTAATGGGAGAAAAAGGAAAGATGACCATAAAGAAAAAGAATGATTACTGGCTTGAATAATGTGTAGACATGTTAAACATATGCTATTAGTAAACTGTATTTGTAAAATAATTCTGGAGAAAATAAAATAACATAAACATAAATGAAAAAATAGAAACAGAATTTAATCCGAGCCCACTGAATTCACAGTGTTTCCTTAAGGAATTTAATCCCCTCCTAGTACCCAAGGTTATGGATTATTTCCTCCCAAGATAGAACGAATTACACACTGGTGTAGTGGTACTTCAAACCCCAGTGTTTCAGCGAACACAAAGTTCGGTAGCAAATCACACTTACTGTTGCTTTCTTTGAAGTTAAAACAATGCAGAAGAAGGAGGAGAAACTCAGAAAATAGTATGGAAATTATGAGAGAATGGACTTGTATTTATAGCCAATGTTGGGATGAATCTGAAGAGGTGCAACTCTTCAGAATGGTTGTTTATGCAAAACGGCCACAGCATAAATGCCATAACATAAATGGCTATTTACTCAACAATAAAGAGAGAAAAGGCAAAATACATAAGTTGGCACCCGAACTGTGGACCAAATCCCCGTTACACACTTTCTATGGGCGAAAATAATATTACACACTCAACCTTTTAAAAAGTGTGTCTAATACACACCTCCTTTGACCAGGACTCAGTATGTGTAAAACACCACGATAGAAGCGCGTCTACTAATAAAAATACTGTCTAATTATTTATTTAATGCCACGTGTCAGCAATTCCCTCATCTTCCCCACCCTTCCTCTATCTCTCTCTTCTGCCAGCTAACACCTCCTCTCCCCACCCCCAAATCCCTTCTTTTCTTTTTCTTTCTCAAATCATTACTTCTGATTTCCTCTCGACTATAAATATTTTTCATTAATCTCAAGGTTCCAATCTATTTCCTTCTCTAGCCTCCTTTTTTATTTGTTTGATTTCATTCACATTTAATAAAATTTTGTCATCATCGCAAATTTTTTCAATTAATATAGCTTTTTTTCCTTGTGAGTAATTTCGACTACATCTATCGCGTGCATCTGTTTTTTTCCTTTAATTTTGCAGTTATCTATCTCAGATTTAGGATTCTTAGCTTCTCATGTTGAAGAGGATGCTGAATTTTTTATTTTGAAAGTTGGTAGTGACGACAGCAGCCATGGGAATGACAAACAAAATTTTGGAAGAGAGCTATAAATGAAAATAGCCAGCTTATGTCTTTGTTGAAGTAGATATGGTACCCAAGCAATTGTAGAGAGAAGGCTGTTCTTTATCTATTTTCAATCTACCTTTGCCTTTGTTGCATTTTTTTTTGGAACAATGGCCTTGTTGTGGTGATGGTACGGTGGTGTGAGCCATGGCTTATTGGCTTTTGATATTTTTATTTCTTTCTGGGATTAAATCACTTGGGATCCTAATTTTTGGGTTGAATCGTGTGTTCTAGTTTTTCGGGTGGTCCATGGAGGAGGAGATGGAGGTGGAAGAGATGGAGTTGGAGAAGATGAGGGTATATGTGTAATTTTATATTTTTCTTTTTTTATTTATGTTAATAACACGCGTCACAACCTTATTGGTGCGTGACATTACCCATATTTAGGTAAAGTGGTCAAGAAAAAAGTTGTGTGTCTTAGACACACTTTCAAAAGGTTGAGTGTGTAACATTATTTTCGCCCACAAAAAGTGCGTAACGGGGATTTGGTCCATAGTTCAGGTGCCAACTTATGTATTTTGCCGAGGGAAAATAAAGAGGGAAAATTGAAGAGGTTAACTAATTTTCTGTTACCAAAACAGAAAATAGAAAATTAAATTTTAATATTAATATTCTTGGATTTAATATAAATATTTTATTATTAAAATAAATATTTAATAATATTTTTGTTAATATTTACTATTAACAAACAAATTTGGTCCAAAAAATTAATCAATCAATCGATCATTTGACCAAATACAAATCCGAATCCAAATCCAAATTCGAATCCGAATCGAATCTGAATCCAAATCCGAAGCCGAAGCCGAGTCGAGCGAGCGACGACGATGACGGCGCGAGACTTGCCTTTTTCTCAACTCTTTAAGAGCTAGAAGAAGAACGATTGCTTATATACCCATTAAATACCTCTTCCTCTTCCAATATAGGACAATGTTCCTTCATCAGGGGAGAAAACTTAAAATTTCACTTAAAAATTTTATTTTCCTCCATTTCCCATTCACCCTCTTTTAAGCATTTAATATACTTAAAACCCAAACAATCCCCCACATGAATGGGGAATGGCTATCACGGAAATATGCATAGAAAATTGTGTGATTCGCAAGCAAGGATTAATTGCATCTGGATAAGTAGATTTCCCTTTGAACATTCCGTAGTGAACTTATGTCGGATATACTCGGTCAATCGGTAGATTTCATATCTTTGAACCGTCAACTTTGGTGTATACCTAGACAACCATAAGTCACACAACCAACCCTTAACCGTCTTTGGTTCTCATTGTTGTGTTCGTTTCATCCATGAACACCGCCTGGTTTCATAAGTGCATAGAGAATTGGCCTTGCAAAATTCTCCTTGAAGCGGCTAACACTTCACACGTACATAGCTGATTCCTAAACGTGTCATCCCGTATATACACTATTTGATATATCCCGTATCAAATTTTGAAATCATTGAAAAGCCTTAATGCATTATCCTTGGTACTGAACATTGTCTCATCACGAGAATGGACCAAAAGTGTAGTTGACAATGTTGAACCGTTATTAATGACTTTGTTTGATCTCCTTGAACCTAAATCTTGGGAACTCCAGTCTTCTAGGTAGAGTTACTGCCACTATGACTTGTTCTCAGCCATAGTCCCATTCTCCTTGATGATTTCTCAACTACCTCTCTAGTTAAGCCTTTTGTAAGTGGATCCGACACATTATCACTTGACTTTACATAGTCAATCGTGATAATTCCTCTAGAGAGTAATTGCCTAGCAGTTTTATGTCTTCATCGTATATGACGAGTACCGTTATACATAACGCTCCCAGCCCTTCCAATTGCCGCTTGACTATCGCAATGTATGCACATTGGTGCCAATGGTTTGGGCCAAAATGGAATGTCTTCCAAGAAATTCCGGAGCCATTCAGCTTCTTCACCGGCTTTATCTAAGGCTATGAATTCAGCCTCCATTGTAGAGCGGGCAATACAAGTTTGTTTGGAGGACTTCCAAGATACCGCTCCTCCACCAATAGTGAATACATATCCACTTGTGGACTTAGAATCAGTTGAACCGGTGACCCAATTTGCATCACAGTATTCCTCAATCACTGCAGGATATTTACTGTAGTGTAAAGAAGAGCCCTGGGTATGTTCTAAATATCCCAAAACTCGTTTCATTGCCATCCAATGAGATTGACCTGGATTGCTCGTGTATCGACTCAATTTACTTATAGCACAAGCTATATCTGGTCGTGTACAATTCATGATGTATATTAAGCATCCCAACACACGAGCATAATCCAATTGTGATATGTTTTGGCCTTTGTTCTTTGCTAATGCAAGATTCACGTCAATTGGAGTCTTTGCAACTTTAAAGCCTAAGTGCTTGAATTTTTCAAGTACTGTTTTAATATAATGAGATTGTGACAATGCCAGACCTTGAGGAGTCTTATGGGTCTTAATCACCAAAATTAAATCAGCAACTCCCAAGTCCTTCATATCAAACTTGCTAGTTAGCTTACGCTTAGTAGCATTTATGTTGACAATGTCATTACTCATTATCAGCATATCATCCACATATAAGCAAACAATGACTATGTAATTCGGAACATTTTTAATGTACACACATTTATCACATTCATTTATCTTAAAACCATTTGACAATATTATTTGATCAAATTTCGTATGCCAATATTTGGGTGCTTGTTTTAGTCCGTAAAGGGACTTAACAAGTCTACAGACCTTGTTTTCTTTACCTGAAACGGCAAACCCTTCAGGTTGTTCCATATAGATTTCTTCCTCCAAATCTCCATTCAAGAAGGCCGTCTTAACGTCCATTTGATGAATTTCAAGACCATACACCGCAGCTAATGCTACTAACATCCGTATGGACGTAATTCTTGTAACTGGAGAGTATGTATCAAAGTAGTCAAGACCTTCTCGTTGTCTATACCCTTTGACTACAAGTCTTGACTTAAATTTATCAATAGTGCCATCTTCTTTCATTTTGCTCTTAAAGATCCATTTAGAACCCAACGGTTTATTTCCAGGAGGAAGATCAACCAATTCCCATGTATGGTTGTTCAATATGGATTCTATATCACTATTGACTGACTCTTTCCAAAACAATGATTCCGAAGAAGACATAGCTTCTTTAAATGTTCGAGGCACATTTTCCCATAAGAAAGTCACAAAATCTGGTTCAAATGAAGTAGACGTTGTTGATACCCAATTTTTCCCTATATTTTTTATATATGCATAATGTAACGACCCGACCGGTCGTTTTTAGCTTTTGCACTTTGCTCGCCAGTTCTCGGGCATGGCTTGCCCCGTGTGATGTATTATGACTTATGTAGATGGTTGGTTTTGATTTTCAGGGTAATCGGAGTGAATTTGGAAGAACAGTTCTCAGTTGAAGCATGAAATTTGAAAGGTTCCAAGTTTTGACTTTTTAGTATTCGATCTCGAATTTGGATTTCTATGATTTGGTTAGGTCCGTTAGGTGATTTTGGACTTGGGAGCGCGTCCGGAATGTATTTTGGAGGTCCGTGGTAGATTTAGGCTCGATTGGCGAAATTGGAAATTTGGCATTTTCCGGTCGGTAGTGGAAATTCTGATATCGGGGTCGGAATAGAATTCCGGAAATGGGAGTAGGTCCACTGTGTCATTTGTGATGTGTGTGCAAAATTTCAGGTCATTCGGACGAGGTTTGATAGACTTTTTGATCAAATTCGAAATTCGGAAGTTTTGAAATTCTTAGGCTTGAATCCGAGGGTGATTTGATGTTTTGATGTTGTTTTGAGCGTTCCGAAGGTTGGAACAAGTTTGAATTATGTTATGGGGTGTATTGGCATATTTGGTTGGGGTCCCGTGAGGCTCGGATATGTTTTGGAAGAGTTTTTGGAAGATTTTAGCGTTTTGAGCATAAGCATGTAATGATCCAAAGGTCCATTTTTAGTTCTAGAGATCGAAATTTTATTTTGAGACTTCCGAAATTTTGATAATGAATTATAGGAGTGATCCGGAAAGTTTGGTCTAATTTCATCAAGTCGCGATTGGGTTTTTTACGCGAATCATGAGTTAATTATTTAACGAGCGAAATGGATATCGCACTGAGCAAACGAGCTCCGAATTGAGTTTCGATTGAAGGACTATGTTCGTATCATTATTTTTGACTCATTATTTCCGAGTTCGTATGATGGAGTTAGAGCCTTTTTAGTGAAATTAAAGATTGCTGGTGCATCAGATCTGGTGTGCACCTTTTAGCGACCAGATTGGACCTTTTAGAGACGGGAATTAAGCCTTTAGCGACCAGAATCGGATTTATTAAAGTTGTTACATTTTTTTAGCTCATTTTGACGTTTTTTTTGGTGAAAAAACACGGCTTGGGGCGATTTTTGAGCAAGAAAGCATGGGAAATATTGAGGTAAGTCACTTGTGATCATTTCTACTCCATAATATTGAATTAGCATCGAATAATCCGACTAGATTACATGTTTTGAGGTGTAAATTGGGGATTTGGACCTAGGGATTTGAAAATAAGATTTGAAGATTTGGAAGCCGAATTGTTATCGGAATTTAGTAATTTTGGTATGGTTGGACTCGTGGTTGAATGGGTTGTCGGATTTTGTGAGTTTCATCGGATTTCGAAGCGTGGGCCCGGGGGCCGGGTTTGAGCAATTTCGGGATTTTGATGTTAAATTGGATATTTTCGAGTGGGCTTCGCTCCCTTAGCATATTTTAATGATTATGTACTGATTGTGGCTAGATTTCGAGCATCCGGAGGCCGATTCGTGCGGGCGAGGCATCGCGGGCTAGAGTTTGGACCGGATCGAGGTAAGTAATGATTGTAAATACTGTCCTGAGGGTTTGAAACCCCGATTAAACATCGTTATGTTATTTTGAGGTGATGCACACGCTAGATGACGAGCGTTGAGTTGTGCACCGTTGGGGATTGTGACTTGGTCCATCCCGTACGATTGTTAAGTCGCGTATTTGATTTGAAACCTTATGATATTCCATGTTCTAGAGATTGATATTATATTTTGGGTTGTATGCCATGTTTGGGGCCTTGTGCCGACCTGTTGAGACCCTTAAGGGCATTTTTACTATTTTTCCTCACTCTATTTGTTTTGAAAGCATATCCTCAGTCATGTTTTTACCTGGTTATTGTTTAAATCTTGTTTTATCATTATATTTCTTAAAAATGTGAAAACTGTTTGGGCTGGGTTCCCTATTTTACTGATGGTCCGAGTGATCGTGAGTTGATGACTGAGATAGACCGAGGGTCTGATTGTGAGGTTGATGACTGAGATAGACTGAGAGTCTGATTGTGAGGTTAATGACTGAGAGAGGCCGAGGGCTTGGTTGTGAGGATTATATATCTATGGATCGGGCTGCACGCCGCAGCTATATATATATATATATATATATACCCCTCCGGAGTCTGCACTCCCCCAGTGAGCGCAGTCGACTATATATATGGATCGGGCTGCACGCCGCAACGATATATGGATCGGGCTGCACGCCGCAGCGGTTACTATATGGTACCTATTGAGTGTGAGTGTTGAGTGTGAGCGCTGAATGGAAGGAGTTGAGTCACGAGTGACTGAGAGGCTAGCCCGAGGGGCGATAGATATATACATGCACATGAGTGATGTTTGCTTGAGGGGCCTGATTATGAACTTATTGATTTTCACTTCTCTTTAGAGTGAGTTTCTATCGAATATGTTGATTTAATGACTGTTTTCACTCATCTTTATACTGAGCCTCTGTCGAAAATGTTAGATAAATATTTTTAAACAACTTTCATTTAAGCTGGGGTTTATGAGATGTTCAGAACTTAATCACTGATTTGGCTTTTGTTATTTCCACTGAGATTTTTCTTGTTAGGAGGTTTTTATGACTCCTGTTTTGCCCGAGGGGCTGTTTATGAACTATGTTTTGCCCGAGGGGCCGATTATGGTTTTCATCTCTTTTATTAAAAATGGTATTGAACCCCTACTAAATCTGTCGGAAGGCATTTTAGATGATTTTTACCAAAAGTTGGATTTTAAAAGAGTCGATTGACTCGTATTCTGATTTAGCAGCCTGTGTGCTTATTGAGTTTAACATAAATGTAGATTCATTGTTTCCTACTGCTCAGTCTTTATTTACTCTTATTACTTACTGGGTTGGAGTACTCACATTACTCCCTGCACCTCGTGTGCAGATTCAGGTATTTCGAAACCCGGTAGCGGGTGTTGGTTGCTCAAACGCGGAGTCATCAGAGTTAGCAAGGTGGCTGCACAACATTTACAGCACCGCTTCCTTCCTCTCATTTTCATTTTTGTACTTAGTACATTTTACTGTTTTTGTTGTATTCAGACCTTGGTAGATGCTCATGAATAGTGACACCCCGATGTCGGGCTTGTGTAATTATTCCGCATTTTTCTTTTAATTGTTCATTATGAGATTAACGGTTTATAAATGGTATAAAAACAACTTTTAATGGAAAATGGTTGACTTGGGGAATTGTGTCGGCTGGCCTTGTCTTCACGAGAGGTGCCATCAAGACCGGGTCCGTTTGGGGTCGTGACAAATACCTTCAAAATAGCATATATATGCATATATAAGCATCCCTTTTATTCATAAAATCCTTAATAATTATCCCTCAAATTATTGTTATGATAATTTAGTCATTTAATTTCTATATTTATGCCAAAATATGGTTAAAATATTTTTTGTGCATTTTTATAGTTGCATTTTGTATTTTTAAAGCTAAATTGCATATAATTGCAATATTAGCCTTATTAATGTACAATTACATTTATATGCATAAAATTGGTCTCCTATATTTTTAATATGTTAAATATCTACTTTAAATCATTTTAGTACACAAAATTATTTTTCAAAAATTATTTATTATTTATTATAAATTATATGGGAAAAATTGGCTATTTAAAATATAGCCATATTTACCTTTCAATTTTAGCCTAATTTCAACCCAACACCCAGCCCGATTCTTGGTTAAATTACCCGACCCAAACCCTAAACCCACCGACCCGACCCAGAACCAATTAAATCATGGCCGTTGATCTAAGAGATCAACGGTCCGTATCAATTCTTACCTTTTTAATTGCAAACGACCCCCTAACCCTAATCACTTCTTCACATCCGCCGCCCTAAAATTCCCTCTTCTCTCAGAACACTCTCAACCTAACCCTAGTCTTCAACCGCCGATCTCCCATCTCCGGCCATCTCCGGTCACCTCTCATCGTCTCTTAAGCCTCCAATGGCTTCTCTCATGCCACACTCACCTTCTCTAAGGTCTTCAAGGGCCCTGGGCAACGCCGACTTGCATCTAGGGTTTGCTATTTGGCTGTTCTTGGACACTCCGGTGTGATTTCAAGCAAAATCATGTTGTATTTGTCGCGATCCTTGGGTTTCTAGACAGGTTCTTGCATTTTTATATGGATTTCTTCTGAAACCGTAATTTCTTCCTGCATCTCCTAGATCTGTATGATTTTAAAATGATTCGAGTCTGTTTCTTTGATGTTTTACACTGTTCTTGAATCCTTTTTTACAAGAGTCCTTGATTTCAAAGTGTGTTCACCCTCTTCTAAAATTAGGATTTTCGGAACTTCTTCTAAAACTTTGTTTAAATCGATTCTTTATATTTAAACTTCTATCTCTTGCATATTTCGACTGATTCTATGATTTTATTGCTTTTTCAACTCGCCTATGTTAAAAGCCGTAATTTTTCTAGATTTTCTTCGTTTGGTTTCTGTGTATTAGCATGACTGACCGGTTCCCATTTTTGGAGTTCTTGTGATTTCTAGTGACTACCTCGCCTTGATATGCTTCTACTGAGTTTCTTAGCCTAAACTTACACTGATTCTATGTGCTTGTGTTCATCTTGACTGTTCACATCAAGACTTGTATCTTTCTCACTGATTCAGCATTGTTTAACTTTCATGTTTGCTAGAGTTGTGTGCCGATTCTTGACTATCCATGTCTTACTCTATTTGTATGTTAAACATGCTGACTCTTTTTCATGACCTTCTCTTTGATTGATTCTGAATTTCGTGTTTCTTGGTTTGATTTGAACACTTTCCTTTAAACCTCCGATTCCTACCTTTTCACTAAATTTGATTAATTTGCTTGCCTTAATTAATTTTCCCTTGCCTTGCCTGCATTGTTACTTGATTCTTACTGATTATTTCCTTAATTAATAACTTTTTGAACCTAGACCTACTTACATGTTCTATACTTGTACTATTTTTATATCTTTCCTTATTTGTTATACTCCAGCTACGTATGATTTCTTTCCTTACTTGTCACCTGCTCTTTACCGTTTGTACTGATTTCCTTAATTAAAGGGAGACTCGAACTAATTTTTATTCTGAGTTCTATAATTACTGAACAATTTGATTCTTACCTTATTTTAAACCACTTTTCAAACTACCATATAAATGACTTTCTTCCACAGTCACAACACACAGATATTTTGGTTCAAAAGCTCTCTCTCTCACACTTAAAACTTTCTGCTCTTTGTGCTACTTGCTCTTATTCTGAGTTAGCCGGCTGCAAGCCAAGGCTAACTATTGTGCTCTCCTGCTCCTTCACTTTTGCTTACTGTCCTCTTTACTGGTATGTTTTAGTCTCAATTCAAGTTTCAACAACAACATGGTTCTTTTATTGCTTCAGTTCATCTTGTTTCTAGTTTGCTTCTACTTATGATTTTGCTGTGAAACTTGCAGTTAATGTGATTACATAATTAGCATATTATGAACCCCCTTCCTTAGGATTAGTGTGAGCATGTTCCCCCTTTATGTAGTCTGTTTTTTGCACTATCTGGTTTATGGTATGAATCCCCTCTATGTAGTCTACACTCTTGACTTGTATGGTTCTAGAATTGGTCTTAAATCATTTGGATCCTATACTACCCCGTTAAGTATTGCTAGTTCTGTGACTGTGCTTGATCAGTTGTGTTTGAGCATGTTTGTACCACTTCTTAAGACCTTGGCTGGTTCTGTGTTTACAATCATGTGTTCTATGTGTGCCCAATCCCCATCACCCTTGCGTGTAGCTTCTTTCCTCTTGATTTTGGTCCTGTGAATATTGCTGATGTAATTTTAGATTCCATGTTTGATTTACTGTTGCTTGATCATGTAACTCTCTCTTTTCAAAGCTGTTTTACTGCATGACCCTCTCTTTTATTCTACAAAATTGTTTCAAACAAGTTTCTTTTAACACTATTTTCTTACTAAAACCCTTTTCAACTTGTGTCAAGCACTCCCACTCTACTCCTAAGTCAATAAGTTATGCCCCCTCCAGTATGTCTACTGCCTTGGGATCCTCTTGAGAGCCCTCTGAACTCTGGCATACTGAGGCTGGCCCTTCTACACTGCACTTATTCAATTTGGTTACCAAGTCTAGGTGTAAGCACTGCCCAGGATCCTTGAGATCCTTAGGGAACTTTGATGCACCTAGACTATGACATTGTCTATGGAATTTGGGCATTTGAAACTATTGGAGGCTTTGGAAATCTGGGCCTAATTGAAGGCTCCCTATAGAATAGCTTCTTATTTTCTTATTTACTTATGTAACTCATTCATATGGTTTGTAATAACTTGTAAACAAATATTGGGGTAATTAGTGAAAAGGGATGGGTAGCTACATGTTTATGGGGTAATACGGGTAGAAATCATGCCTATAGGACTTTACATTTTAATCTGATTGCCTTACCAGGTAGAAATCATGCTTATAGGGCTTTACATCTTGTCATGTTTATCTCACCATGCTAGAAATGATGCCTATAGGTTTCAAATAATTCCGTAACAGAAATCATGTCTGCAAGTCTTAAAATCAGATTCGCAAATAGATGTCATGCCTATAGGATTTAATTTAGATTCGGTTATAACCAGTGCTTATGTATGTTTCCATGCTTGCAAGACTTTAAAATCAGTATTAAACTTAGATATCATGTCTATAGAGAACAATATCAAATTCTGCCTATGGATCTCGCCTAGTTTTAGTTTAAATAACTCAATCCGGGTAAGGTTTAGTTCACTTCTGATTTGGTTTAATTAAGTGGTTTATATTTCCCTGAAACGAGTTCTTTAAAAACTGCCTTAATCTGTTATCAGACAGCATGCCCATAGGGATTTAAAAGTCTGTGTTAAAATCTGCCCCGTTTTACCATAAAATGTAGTCATCAGTATTCCGCGTATAGGCAAGCCTGTAGGGCATTTTCAAACTTGCAGTCCTGAAACTGTTTTCTATGACTTAATGTTTCTGATCCTAACAGGTTTTTTTTTTAAAAAAAAAATAGGCAACTGCTAGGGTCATTACCCCTGAGTTTATAAAATAAATTGCTTGTCTTCTGCATATTCACCTAGACATCCTACCTCAAGATAATGTTTAATAAAAAGCCCTTAATTGTTCTTGAAGTCGTGCTGTTTATGTGCCTTAATTGAGGAGGAAACTTTGAGCCTCTAATTGATCCATTTTATCGTATGTGTTGAAAGTCCTAGTTGGTTTTCCTGTCGCCTTAGAATTTTTACCTTTAAAACCTTAGGGGTCTGTCTAGAACCACCTATAGGTAGAGGTCCTAAATCCTTCCAGGACCATAAAGAAGGGACGGGTAACAGCACGCAATAGAGATCGCTGACCAAACACTCGCTTTGCATGACCACTAAGGGGATGGGAAGGGTAGATATGGGATATGATGACTACGCGCTAATGTCATGTGTAGCCCCTCATCGAGGAGTGTTTACCGGACATTGTGTGGGGTGATCATATAGTCTAACCAACCTAGGACTCCTCCTTTACCAAAATCCCTTTTTCTGTTTTGAAACCTTTGTTTACAACTTGTTCAAAAAATCTTTATTACTTGAGTTACTGTGACGACCCGGCCGCTCATCTTAAGAATTAACGCCCCGATCCCCTATTAACCGCTTCCCCTAAGTTCATTTCTGCTATTTTGGTTTGCCGGGATGTTCGGCGTTGAGTTTCGGAGAGTTTTGGGACACTTAGTCCTTAAATGAGAGCTTAAGTGTTGAAAAGTGGTCCATAGTCAGAACAGTATGAAGGCGACCTCGGAATGGAAATCCGATGGTTCCATTAGCTCCGTTAGGTGATTTTGGGGTTGGGAGCGTGTTTGGAATGTATTTTGGAAGTCCGTAGCTCATTTAGGCTTGAAATGCCAAAGTTTGAATTTTTTTGAAGTTTCCGATCCGATAGTGAGTTTTTGATCCGAGGGTCGGATTGGAATTCCGAAAGTTGCAATAGCTCTGTCATGTTATTTGGGATGTGTGCGCAAAATTTCAGGTCATTCGGACGTGTTTTGGTTAGGTTTTTGATCGAAAGCGTGTTTTGATGAAAATTGAAGTTCTTAGGCTCAAATCCGGGTTTAATTCGAGTTTTCGGCGTTGTTTTAGGTGGTTTAAGGATTGGTACAAGTTTGAATGAGGTATTAAGTGTTATTGGTGCTTTTGGTTGAGGTTCCGGGGGCCTCGGGGTGATTTCGGGTGGTTAACGGAAGAATTTTGAAGTGTTGCAGCAGCTGAAGTGTTCCTCTTCTGGTATTTTCGCACATGCGGCTTGGGAACCGCAGATACGGCGCCGTAGAAGCGGCTAAGTGGACGCAGAAGCGACTTTGCCCCTTTCCCTCAAAAACCGCAGAAGCGGTACTATTCTCGCAGAAGCGGCTCAGGCATCGCAGATGCGGGCTCTAGTATCTCCTTAGTTTCCGCAGAAGCGGATGTTCCCCCGCAGATGCGGTGTCGCACCTGCGACCCATTTATCGCAGATGCGGTCCCTGCCTTTTCAATGAAAAACCGCAGAAGCGGCTCTTCTTCCGCAGAAGCAGGACCGCAGAAGCGGTCCCTTGTCCGCATAAGCGGAAATCCTTGAGCAGATATAGAAATTTCGAAGGTTAGTTTTCATAAGTTAGAAAAATCCAATTGAGCTCGGGGAAGGGCGAATTTTAGAGGGTTTTGAAGAGAAGACTATTGGGTAACGTTTCTTTAATCCCTTCTAGTTATATTTCATCATGTTGTAGTTAAATCCATCACTAAAATTCGAATTTGGGATCAAAACAATTGGAAAATTGGGTGAAACTTCATAGGCTAAACTATTGGGTTTTTGAGTGGGTGTTTGACCTTCGATACGGGAGATTTTTATATGGTTAGACTCGTGAGAGTACGAGGGTTCTAAAAATGTGAAAATTATTCGATTCCGACGCGTTGGCCTGAAGGGCATTTTGGTCATTTTACCTTATTTCACGCTGTAGCTTTGAATTTTATAATAAAACCAGTTGGTTGCGATGTTATTCACAATATGTAATTGAATTGAATAGATTTGGGCCATTTGGAGTCGGATACTCGTGGCAAAGGCGTGATTTCTAGTTGATTTTGAGCCGGTTCGAGGTAAGTGGCTTTTCTAACCTTGTGTGGGGGACCTTTCCCCTTAGGTTTTGTTATCTGATATTTGAGTGCCTGGTACGCGAGGTGACGAGCGCGTACTTGACCCAATTTTTGAAAATCCAGTTTTTACTTAAGATATTGAGACTGAGCCTTCCTTCATATTTGCCTTATTGTACTTGGAATTATAACTTGTGTTAGATTAGAAAAGCATGTTTAGTTGATCCAATTTGCCTAATTGTTTAAGTTGCCTTGACTGAACTACGTGGAGCATGCTAGGCTAGTACTACCTGTTGCTTGTCTTTGTACTTCCTTTCTTTGTATCTTCTAGTTGTGGTTGTGCATTTACATTGGGACTACAGATGTGGGATTCCGGTAGCTCCCCCCCCCCCCTTTTGTTTACTTTGGGACTACGGGTTCGATTCCCGGTAGATCCCCCTGCACTTTTACTTGGGGACTGCGGGTTAGATTCCCGATAGATCCCCCTGCACATTGATAGTTGGACTACGAGACGGTATCCCGGGAGATCCTTCGGATATACACATATGATGGACTACGGGACGGTATCCCGGGAGATCCACTGGACAGTTGAGAAAAGGACTACAGGACGGTATCTTGGGAGATCCTCATTGTTACCATTGGTATTGAGCTGTACTTATTCTGTGGTTGTTCTTTTCTTTGTGTATTTGATATTGCCTTGTTTAACCTATATTATCTCACTTCTGTACTGATTATTATTGTCAGTTTTTCATACTGTTAATTTATTATCATATTTTATCTCAGTAGGGTCCTGACCTTCCTCGTCACTACCCAACCGAGGTTAGGTTTGGCACTTACTGACTACCGCTGTGGTGTACTCATCCCCTTCCTGCACATGTTTTTCATGTGCAGATCCAGGTATTTCCACTCAGGCGCACTATCCTTGAGGCGAGGAGATACACGGAGACTTCGAGGTATATCTGCCGCGCCCGCAGACCAGGAGTCTCTATCCTGTTCCAGCTTTAGTACTTAGTTTATTCCTTTTTTCTCAGTTGTTTAGATATTCTGGAGTTAGAGCAGCGTACTATGTTTCTGTTAGCCTGTGGTTCCCGTGAGTTTCCGGGTTTTGGGTTGAGATTTTAGACTTCCGTGATTTATTTTTGAGTTTTATATGCCAAGTGGCACTTATTTACCGTTTTCTTCTAGTTTTGCTTAATTTAATTAAATGTTTTCGCAAGTTTGTTAGGCTTACCTAGTTGTAGGAACTAGGTGCCATCACGACATGTTCATGGAGGGTGAACTGGGGTCGTGACAGTTACCCAACGTGCTTTACTTGCAACCTATTTGATTCAACTGTTCATTTATATGGACTAATTTATGTATATAAGTTCTGCCGGGACCCACAGTTGTGGACCAAGAGGGATGCCTAACACCTTCCCCTCGAGGTTATTTCGAGCCCTTACCCTAATCTCTGGTAATGCAAACCAACCAAAGAACTAATCGCTCTAGGTGCCCTAACGCACCATAATCCGTTAGGTGGCGACTCTCCAAATACCTAATTCCCAAAAGGAAATGAATTATCACACCCCATGAAAATGTCGAAACCTGGACCTCTCTCCACGAGGAGGGAAAAAAATGGGTGCGACAGACGTACTTTGACGTTTACTACGTCTTGGATCCTCCAGATTAAATGTACTTTCTTTTGTTTCTTCCCGAGGTTGTTTAGATCCTTCACCAATCGACTCACATTCCTTTTTATACGGAGATATATTTTCAAAGAACTCAGTACTATCTGATTCTATAACCGTATTATTATGAATGTCGGGATTTTCTAATTAATGATCCGGAAATCGATATGCTTTACTATTGGTCGCATATCCTATGAAAACACAATCAACGGTTTTCAGTCCTATTTTTACCCTTTTGGGTTTAGGAACTTGAACTTTTGCCAAACACCCCCACACTTTAAAATAATTCAAGTTGGGCTTCCTTCCTTTGCATTTTTCATATGGAATGGATTGTGTTTTTCTATGGGGTACTCGATTTAGTATTCGGTTAGCCGTAAGAACGGCTTCCCCCCCCCCCCCACCAAGTTCTGTGGCAAACCAGAACTTATCAATAATGCATTCATCATCTCCTTTAATGAACGATTCTTTCTTTCTGCAATCCCATTGGATTGGGGCGTGTAAGGGGCCGTTGTTTGATGAATAATTCCATATTCTAAACATATTTGTTCAAAAGGAGATTCATATTCATCACCCTATCACTTCTTATCATTTTTATTTTCTTGTTAAGTTGCGTTTCAACTTCATTTTTGTATTGCTTGAATGTGTCTATTGCTTCATCTTTACTATTAAGTAAGTAAACATATCAATATCTAGTACTATCGTCAATAAAAGTTATGAAATACTTCTTTCCACCGCGAGATGGTATTGACTTCATATCGCAAATATCGGTGTGAATTAAGTCTAAAGGATTTGAATTCCTTTCAACTGACTTATAAGGATGTTTAACATACTTAGATTCCATACATATTTGACATTTTGATTTATCGCATTCAAATTTAGGCAATACTTCCAAGTTAATCATTTTTCGCAAGGTTTTATAATTGACATGACCCAAACGTATATGCCATAATTAATTTGACTCAAGTAAGTAAGACGAAGCTGAATTTTATTATTATTCTCAAGAACCATTACATTCAGCTTGAAAAGGCCCTCAGTGAGGTAACCTTTTCCTACAAACATTTCATTTTTACTTATTACAACCTTATCGGAAACAAAAACACATTTAAAACCATTCTTAACAAGAAGTCTAGCAGAGACTAAATTCTTCCTAATCTCAGGAACATGAAGGACGTTGTTCAAAGTCACCACCTTGCCAGAAGTCATCTTCAGAAAGATCTTACCACATCCTTCAATCTTGGGGGTTGCAGCATTTCCGATAGAAAGAGTCTCTTCGGGTCCAACAGGAGCATATGTTGCAAAAGCTTCCCTAACAGCACAAACATAGCGTGTGGCTCCAGAATCAATCCACTACTCCTTAGGATTTCCCACCAGGTTGCATTCAGAAAGGATAGCACGCAAGTCATCAACATCTTTATGTTTTTCAACCATGTTTGCTTGACCCTTCTTCTTGCCTTTCTTCGGAGCACGGCACTCCGTAGATTTGTGCCCAGCTTTCCCACAGTTGTAGCAATTTCCGTTGAACCGCTTCTTGCTCAGGTTGCTTTTCAGTCCAGAAGTCTTCTTCCTCTTTCTCTTATTTTTAGAAGTATCTTAAACAATGTTTGCTCCCATTATTGTTGAGTTTTCACGGCCTCTCTTTTCAACAGCTTTGTTGTCCTCTTCGATTCTCAACCGAACAATGAGATCTTCAAGGGACATCTTCTTGCGTTTGTGTTTCAAGTAGTTTTTGAAGTCCTTCCACAAAGGAGGCAACTTCTCAATCATCGCTGCTACTTGGAATGCTTCATTGATGATAAGAACTTCAATGAAAATTCTATTAGTAAATATATTAAGATTACTATTTTCAACATCAGTATTAATTTGATTTATACCTTCAGCAAGGAGATCGTGAATAATCACTTGCAATTTCTGGACATGGGTAATAACATACTTGCTATCTACTATTTTGTAGTCCAAACACTTGGCGGCAACGAATTTCTTCAACCCGTCATCTTCAGTTTTGTATTTCTTTTCAAGCGCAGTCCACAATTCTTTTGACGTATCCACGCCATTGTAGACATTATACAAATCGTCCTCCAGTCCGCTAAGAACATAATTCTTGCACAGAAAATCAGAATGCTTCCACGTCTCAATCACGAGAAAGCGTTCATTCTCTTGAGTTTCTTCGGGCAGAACAGGAACATCTTCCTTGATGAACTTCTACAGACTTAACGTAGTCAAGTAGAAGAACATCTTCTGCTACCACCGCTTGAAATCTAACCCGGAAATTTTTTTGGTTTCTCCGCCGGTGCCAACGCCGGTGTTCGGCTTGTTGATGCATTGGCAGTCACCATTGGAACAGCCTGGTTCCCGTTATCATTAGTCATTTCTATAAAAGAATGACACAAACAAACTTTAAAATCACGTAGATTTTAATCTCCAACAGAGTAGAAAACCACAAAGGTTTTTAATCTCCAGAATAGTGAATATAACACAAAAACATAATACAAATTAAATTCCTTAAGCTTGTTAGTAAACTGTATTTGTAAAATAATTCTGGAGAAAATAAAATAACATAAACAGAAACAGAATTTAATGCGAGCCCACTGAATTCACAGTGTTTCTTTAAGGAATTTAATTCCCTCCTAGTACCCAAGGTTATGGATTATTTTCTCCAAGGATAGAACGAATTACACACTGGTGTAGTGTTACTTCAAACCCCAGTGTTTCAGGGAACACAAAGTTCGGTAGCAAATCACACTTACTGTTGCTTTCTTTGAAGTTAAAAAAATGTAGAAGAAGGAGGAGAAACTCAGAAAATTGTATGGAAATTCTGAGAGAATGGACTTGTATTTATAGCCAATGTTGGGCTAAAATCTGAAGAGGTGCAACTCATCAGAATGGTTGTTTATGCAAAACGGCCACAACATAAATGCCATAACATAAATGGCTATTTACTCAACAATAAAGAGGGAAAATAAAGAGGAAAAATTGAAGAGGGTAATTAATTTTCTGTTACCAAAACAGAAAACGATGTTATTAAAACGGATATTTAATAACATTTCTGTTAATATTTACTATTAACAAACAAATTTGGTCCAAAAAATTAATCAATCAATTGACCAAAACTGAAGCCGAAGCCGAAGCCGAGCGAGCGACGACGACGACGGCGCGAGGCTTGCCTTTTTCTCAACTCTTTAAGAGCTAGAAGAAGAGCAATTGCTTATATACCCATTAAAAACCTCTTCTTCTTCCAATATGGGACAATGTTCCTTCATCAAGGGGGAAAACTTAAAATTTTACTTAAAATTTTCAGTTCCCTCCATTTTCCGTTTACCCTCTTTTAAGCATTTAATATATACTTAAAACCCAACATATGCGGCTTCAAATATAAGTAATGAAGTATTATATCAAAAAAACATGGAGTACTATTTCACCCTTAATGTTTGAAAGGTAAAGTGTGTAGACCTTTAATTTATAAATTTAGCTTCAAACAACGAAATTACATTTTGATATGGATGGTTTGAGGAAAGCTATCTTTTAACCTGCCCTCAAACAAATAAATAAAGTACATTTGGATTGGATGGTATGTAAGGGAAGCTGTTTGTAATATCTTTTAATCTTTTGTCTGAATTTTTGTTCAAAAGTTTTACCATCAATCTCAAATTGAACTTTGCCAAAACTGAAGCATTCAGTAAACGCTCGAGGAAGATGATATGTCACGACCCAAAATTCACTAAGGGTCGTGATGGCGTCGGACACCACTGTCAGGCAAGCCAACCAAAATACTTAATTAAATTCTCTTTTTAATACTCTTGAAATCTATGATTTTCCTCCAAATTTACCAAATAAAAGATAATCTCTTCAATTTAAATTAAATGATAAGCAATTAATACAAAATACTCCGTAACCATCCCAGAACCCGGTGTCACAAGTGCATGAGCAATTTCTAAGAATTTGAATAAAGTACAGCAGCTGTCCGGAACACAATTGGACAGAAAGTAAATACAATTCCGAGAGAGAGACTATACTAGTTGCGGGTCGCCTCGAGTAAATACAGCTCACCTAGTCTCCGGGTCGCCCGTGCTGCTACGCCCAATGGGCCAATAGAAATACCTGTACCTGTGCAACAAAATGCACAACAAGTGTAGCATGAGTACGAAAACAACGTGTACTCAGTAAGTATCCCGCCTAATCTCGAAGAAGTAGAGACGAGATGGCAACTTCGACACTTACTAATGGTCAAATAATAATATTATTAAAGCGATGACTCACGCATTTATTAAGGACAGCAGTAGATTCAAATGAATTACTAAACAGGTAAAACTTCCTTTTTATTAAGAGTTTCCGGATTCGTAGTCCATTAATTAACAATTATCTCAAGTCGGGGAGAGCAGATGGCAATATCAATAAATCTCAAGACAAGTAATTCAAACATGCGCAACTCATGCCGAGGTCGTACGGCCCGATCCAACATAAATGTAAAATGTGCACTGCCGAGGGTCGAGCGGCATGAACCATAGATGCATCTATTACCCCGCTCGTGAACCATACATGCGACGCGGTCAAATTTAACTAAACAATCACCCTGCTCGCGAATCATACATGCGATGCAGGTACACATAGAAATACATGCTCAAACAGTAAATTAAGAATTTATTGGGGAACATTTATCCAAATAAAATCCAATTCTCTTTTAATGATTTAAGAAAATGTAGTTTAATCCTCTTAGAAATTCATTTACCACTTCGATAGGATTTAAAAAATTCAATTGTCAATAAGATCACAGATATTCCGAGTATAGCATGCTTTTTGGTCCTAGACTACCCGGACTTACACATATTAGTAGCTACGCAGGGACTCTCGTCACCTCGTGCGTACGTAGCCCCCACAAATAGGAGCACATAATCAATTATTTAACCTATGGGGACAATTCCCTCTTACAAGGTTAGAAAGGAGACTCACCTCGCTTCGAAGATCCATAACTGGCATTCCACGCCCTTCCGAAGACTCGAATCGATGCTAAATGCTCCAAAACTAGCCAATGATTATGCAAATCTATTAATACATGCTCAATTACTCATTACAATCCAATTTATAACAATTCCTTACCCCGATCGAAAAAATGACAAAAACGCCCTCGGGCCCACGTGCCTGGATTTCAAATTATTTCGAAGAATAAGTCTACCCATAGCCTTACAAACTCAAATATATAATTTACTCTCAATTTCATACCAAAAATCGTGGTCAAATTCCATGAATGTCGATTTTCTAGGCTTTCCCTCAAACCCCAAGTTTCTACCAATTTCATGTTCAAATCCGTACATAATCAATGTATTTAACTCAAGATAGGTGGGGATAGCTTACCTTATCGTTGATGATGAAAATCCCCTCTTGAAACCCTCCAAGAATCGCCCAAGCCAAGAAAATATGAGAGGAAATGGCCAAATCCCGATTTTTAAAACACTCACTGCCTCCAGCACTTTCCGCACCTGCGGTCTCTTGACCGCTTCTGCGGTTCCGCAGGTGCGGCCCTTCTACCGCTCCTGCGGTTTATCACCAGGCCGTCCTTTCTGCTTCTGCGGCTGCATGACCGCATCTGCGGTCCCTTCACTTCTGGTCCAAAACCGCATCTGCGGCTCCTCTAGCCGCTTCTGCGGCTCCGCACCTGCGGCCAATGTCTCGGAGGTGCGGTTATACCAGCAACCAGCAACTTAAGCTTTTCAAAAATTCTATTTTGGATCCATTAACCACCCGAAATCCACCCGAGGCCTCCGGGACTCCAACCAATCATACCAACCAGTTCCAAAACACATTACGGACTTGCTCGAGGCCTCAAATCATATCAAACAACGCTAAAACCACGAATCGACCTCTAATCCAAGCTTTATGAACTTTAGAATTTCAAACTTCTACTTTCGATGTTTAAACCTATCAAATCACATCCGATTGACTTCAAA
>NC_031989.1:9460359-9481915 GCF_001879085.1 Nicotiana attenuata
TCAACTTAAAGCTTCCGAAATGAGAATTTCCTCTCCAAGTCAACTCCGAACTTCCCGAAATTTAATTCCGACCACGCGTACAAGTCATAATGCCTGAATTGAAGCTGCTCATGGCCTCAAACTGCCGAATGGCGCGCTAGAGCTCAAAACGACCGGTCGGGTCGTTACATCCTCTCCCACTTAAACATGCGTTCGTCCTCGAACGTGCTAGGAACTGTGTTGGGGTTGCCCGGAATCACTGTTTAACACCTCGAGCATCTACCCGTGCCACCACAACTCAGCTGGGCGCCCTAGCTCAGTCAATCTGAAGATATCCTTTTTCACTTAAGCCAATGATCCTTAGAACCCAAATTCCATCATCCGAAGTTCTCTGTCAGGCCTGTTCAAACATACGCTCACCATATCAATAACTACAGGCAGCACCAAAACATGAGTGCATATCTTAGCTGAATTCACACCCTGCACCACTTTCTGAACCAAATAATGGTCTTTGCTCCTTAATATACTTCATATATTCAGATTGCACTGATCCTAAGTCCAATGATCTCGTCTCACCCATTACGAACTGCTCAGGCAATAAGCCACCCCAGACATGGTCAAAAAGTCTCATATGATGCCGCAATGTGCCAATAGGCTACCAATTCGAACGCGATACAAAAGGAAAACGAACTCTGAAAAGGAATTTCAATTACCCCGCTCGCGAATCATACATGCGACGCGGTCAACATATTTGAACAGACACCCCGCTCGCGAATCAAGCATGCGACGCGGGCACACAACTAATATAAGTTCCTCTCAGGAAAAGAGGAAACAAAACACATAAAACAGATACGGGGAACTGTACTCAACATCACACTGTTGCGGTGTGCAACCTGATCCAAATAACATACCCATGGCGGCGTGCCACCCGATCCACACATAGATTTCACATAAGGAAATATACATCGAGCTAAATTGCTCATTACAACAAAATACCGAATATCGGTCACAAGCACGCCAAGTGCAAAATACCATCCCTGGGGAGACATATAGCGCTATAAGCTACAAGACTCAAGCACAACTGAGGTCGATATACGATCTGAACCTCAAGAGCCATTTTGCTCATATAACATCATCTCTACGCGGAACTTCAACACATAAGCAATTCACCAAGCCGTCCTACAACTCACACGACGCAATATATCATTACTTGAAATAACTGACGACGAAATAACACCCTGACTGCTCTTCCACAAGGAGCGCATTACTGAAATGAACACATCTGGCCTGATATAGAGCCCTTATTCACATTTAAATCCCTCCACAGACCTCAAACTGGTTCTGATCGCACTGAACTAGGCTAATAACCTTTCAAAGGTCCATAAATACTCCCCTTTTTCTCATAACACACAAGAACAACCATCATGACCGGAGTAACCCTCCACAGTCCACAACCCAATAAATCGAGTGCCCTCCAGGCATCAATTCCCAAATTAACGATATCACCACAATCTTCATACTTGGTTTAACTCTTCAACGAATCAGGTGACTACATGCCACACATATACAACCTTCCCTTGACAGATAATAGGTCTGTACATCCAGACCACCGGCCGCACTAACGCTAAAAACGATCATGAATCCTTAACCAGGATGCAAAGCCTTTTTCACAAACACCGATCTCAGGTGACGCTGAAGACAATACGAACTTACTTTAAACATCGAAACTACTTTCCTGCTCTTCCAAGCTCGTGACATCCCTTGTCAATACCGAATTGCAACCTTGATCCTCACTTCAATTTCCATGCCCCTCACTGCACCCAACACGCCAATATACGATAGAACACGATTTTCATCATAACTCCGGAACCACTAATAGTTTAACACTTCATCATATAAAAACTTTTCACTTAACTCACTTCAGGAGAACCATAGCAACACGCAGGTAAATTCTCATAACCTTCGAATATGCAAATCTCTAAGTAGTGGTCTAAGCCACCATAGCCCTTCCGGGATCCGCTTACACATGACAGGCCATAACAGTTGGATACTTCTGAATAACATCAATTACGGCGGTCGACAAACCTCACACGTGCCGTCACAAATCACTTGCATAACTTGATCACGTTGAAGGAACGTATCACTATCACCAATATGCCAATTCAACTATGGCTAACCAATCTATCATCTTCCAAATTAATTCTTGATTGTCTTAGAAATAATAATAACTCCATTCAACACATAACACACTCCATCCGCACTCATCCCGAGTGACCTTGACTCACGAGACCATGCTGTCTCAAATCCCACGAACCATTTCGTACCTCCCAAATGCTACACTGCAAGTCAAACGTCATAGAACATCCTATGCCTCTTCTCATAAGCTGCTACAAAGCTCGATTCTTAGTCATACCTATAGGCTCGCAATCATTAAGCGCCACGCTTTGCCCCTTTGAATCCACTAGGACCGTTGTGGAGTGCCACCCACTCTGACTTGGCCCCGAATATAATCAGTCCCATAAATTTCCTAGCATGTGAATACCCTCTCGACGAAGCACCCGGCAGAATCATTTCCCTTGAAACCCACCTATACAAGGCATAAATCCTGAATCCTTCCCCAAGTCTAAACATGAGCCAATAAGGCCAACCATAGTACACCTTTGACAATTCCTTTACTCGAATTACCACTTATGTTCCTTCCGTAGCTGAAGTGACCCATCAATATGCTAATAACCCCAAAACCTCGCAAGTAGTTAACCATGCAACCTTAATCATAGGCGGTGGGACTCTCCCACTTAGCTTGAAGCTATCGTTACACAACTCTGGAATTCACCAGGATCCTTTATCTCTTATTGACATAACCTTGCGCAATCAACCACCAAAATTCTCGGACTCTTTGTAAAACCCCTTTTTATACTCTAAATCATCAACCACTTTCGCACGACCGATCTCCTTGCTGTATAACCAATAGAATTTCCGCAGAAGCTTTGCCAACCATGCAACCGCCGATCCGCTTACTGGAGATAACCCACCTGTGGGGTTTACGTGCCGACGTTTTCCCACATTGCTACACGGAGTGCCATCATCACGACATTAGTGACCCATCCTGAGTCCAAGCTCACTCTCTAGCTGCACAAGTCCATTCACCTCTCGTGGACATCAATTAAGTGCGCGGCAACATCCTTCCAACTCAAAGTTAGGTTGTATCCTTCTTCATTTCAAGCAGCTCCTTCCCATTATATCACATCTCCTGCCGCATAATAGCCCATACTTCAAATTAATCCGTAGGCCCAAATCACCAGTCACTAAAATTTCCCAAATCACTCCAAACTCTCCCACTTTGGCGGAACTCATCCCTTTAGTCGACTACTCGACCTTTGCTCCTTATACCTGGTCTTTTAAAAATTTTAACCACCGCCTGACACTCCCCACATGTCCTTCCTCATCCTTTGCTGCTTAGTTGTTGCCTTAAATAAAACCTACCTTCGTGGCACTTGAACCCACAAATCGCTACTAACCTTAAACCTTTCCGGAGATCATCTTTCTCGAGCCGTCGACATTAGGAACACCGATTCAATCCTGAACCACCGCACCCCGCGATATCTGACAGCCGCATCTTCAATACTATTACACAATATCTTACCCCAAAGGCAAATTGTAGAAGATCGTAACACCGACGAACTAAGTACTTTCAATTAGGACAACGACACCTCATCATAGAAGAAAAATCCACCACGCTCGCAAATACCAAGTCTCGTTACCTTTCCCCTGCCGAAAATAAAATACCGAATCTCTAGATCATGCACTGAGTAAACCTCCCTTCAAGTCATTCACTGCCTCGACACGTAGGCAAACATCCTACCATCATATCAATACTGCGGAACAATCGTTCATAGCATCATGGCAACTTGTGCCTAGCTTTAGGGCTCTCAAAAGTACCGCTACTGAGCTGGAACGACAGAGTATCCTTCCACAAGGCGACGATAATAGTTCAGACAACTATGCAGGGAGAGACACCCCGCACTGCATCGGTATTACCGTTACAATTCTTCAACTCTCGATTTATAACAAGCGGTACGCGTCTCATAAGATTGAATAGGAAGGAATTAAAGGCATAAGCCTCCAGGGATCGAATCGCACGATGAGGAATCAAGAAGGGAAGTACTCCTAATAGCCCTGCAGCCTCCCGAAGATAAATACAGACGTCTCCGTACCGATCTGCGAGACTCTACTAGACTTGCTCATGACTCGTGAGACCCTAGGAACCTAGTGCTCTGATACCATGTTGTCACGATCCAAAATTCACTAAGCGTCGTGATGGCGCCGGACACCACTGTCAGGAAAGCCAACCAAAATACTTAATTAAATTCTCTTTTTAATACTCTTAAAATCTATGATTTTTCTCCAAATTTACCAAATAAAAGATAATCGCTTCAATTCAAATTAAATGATAAGAAATTAATACAAAATACTTCGTAACCATCCCAGAACCCGGTGTCACAAGTGCATGAGCAATTTCTAAGAATTTAAATAAAGTACAACAGCTGTCCGAAACATAATTGGACAGAAAGTAAATACAATTCTGAGAGAGAGACTATACTAGCTGCGGGTAGCCTCGAGGAAATACAGCTCACCTAGTCTTCGAGTCGCGTGCTGCTACGCCCAATGGGCCAATAGAAATACCTGTACCTGTGCAATAAAATGCACAGCAAGTGTAGCATGAGTACGAGAACAACGTGTACTCAGTAAGTATCCTGCCTAATCTCGAAGAAGTAGAGACGAGATGGAAACTTCAACACTTACTAATGGTCAAATAATAATATTATTAAAGCGATGAGTCACGCATTTATTAAGGACAGCAGTAGATTCAAATGAATTACTAAACAGGTAAAAGTTCCTTTATATTAAGAGTTTCCGGATTCGTAGTCCATTAATTAACAATTATCTCAAGTGGGGGAGAGCAGATGGCAATATCAATAAATCTCAAGACAAGTAATTCAAACAAGCGCAACTCATGCCGAAGTCGTACGGCCCGATCCAACATAAATGTAAAATGTGCACTGCCGAGGGTCGAGCGGCACGAACCATAGATGCATCTATTACCCCGCTCGCGAACCATACATGCGACACGGTCAAATTTAACTAAACAATCACCCTGCTCGCGAATCATACATACGACGCAGGCACACATAGAAATACATGCTCAAACAGTAAATTAAGAATTTATTGGGGAACATTTATCCAAATAAAAGCCAATTCTCTTTTAGTGATTTAAGAAAATGTAGTTTAATCCTCTTAGAAATTCATTTACCACTTCAATAGGATTTAAGAAATTCAATTGTCAATAAGATTACAGATATTCCGATTATAGCATGCTTTTTGGGTCCTAGACTACCCGGACTTACACATATTAGTGGCTACGCACGGACTCTCGTCACCTCGTGCGTATGTAGCCCCCACAAATAGGAGCACATAATCAAATATTTCACCTATGTGGACAATTCCCTCATACAAGGTTAGAAAGGAGACTCACCTCGCTCCGAAGATCCATAACCGGCATTCCACGCCCTTTCGAAGACTCGAATTAATGCTAAATGCTCCAATATTAGCCAATGATTATGCAAATCCATTAATACATGCTCAATTACTCATTACAATCCAATTTATAATAATTCCTAACCCCGGTCGAAAAATTAACAAAAATACCCTCGGGCGCACGCGCCCGGATTCCAAAATTTTCGAAAAATAAGTCTACCCATAGCCTTACGAACTCAAATAAATAATTTACTCTCAATTTCATACCAAAAATCATGGTCAAATTCCAAAAATGTCGATTTTCTAGGCTTTCCCTCAAACCCCAAGTTTCTACCAATTTCATGCTCAAATCCGTACATAATCGATGTATTTAACTCAAGATAGGTGGGGATAGCTTACCTTATCGTTGATGATGAAAATTCCCTCTTGAAACCCTCCAAGAATCGCCCAAGCCATGAAAATATGGGAGAAAATGGCCAAATCCCTATTTTTAAAACACTCACTGTCTCCAGCACTTTCCGCACCTGCGGTCTCTTGACTGCTTCTGCGGTTCCGCAGGTGCGGCCCTTTTACCGCTCCTGCGATTTCTCACCAGGCCCTCCTTTCCGCTTCTGCGACACGCCCACCGCAGGTGCGGTCCCGCTTCTACGGCTGCATGACCGCATCTACGGTCCCTTCACTTCTGGTCCAAAACCGCATCTGCGGCTCCTCTGGCCGCTTCTGCTGCTCCGCACCTGCGGCCAATGTCTCGCAGGTGCGTTTATACCAGCAACCAGCAACTTCAGCCTTTCAAAAATTCCATTTTGGATCCGTTAACCACACGGAATCCACCCGAGGCCCCCGGGACCCCAACCAATCATACCAACCAGTCCCAAAACACATTACGGACTTGCTTGAGGCCTCAAATCATATCAAACAACGCTAAAACCACGAATCGACCTCTAATCCAAGCTTTATGAACTTTAGAATTTCAAACTTCTACTTTCGATGTTTAAACCTATCAAATCACGTCCGATTGACTTCAAATTTTGCACACAAGTCATATTCGACATTATGGACCTACTCCAACTTTCGGAATCGGATTCCGACCCCGATATCGAAAAGTCCACCTCCGGTCAAACTTCTCAAAACCTTCAGATAGCCAACTGTCAGACGTAACAGCCGAATGCAATTCTTTCCAATTTATTAACTCGATGAATTTTCACGTTGACCTATATTTAGAAAAATATTTGAATTGTTGGGTGTAAGTTCAACTATTTAGACTTTGTATATCTGCATTTCCAACTTCTTTGACAATTTAATAAGTAATATATATAATTATATATCATGGTACCTGTCCTCTTAAAGAAATCTGAAATAATCTTATATACTGAAGGCACACCCAAACAGAAAAAAACCCGACTACCATAAAGAAATATAACAAAGAAAAATCTGTCTAGTATGCTTTTTTCTTGTCTTTACTGAAAACGAGAGAAATTGATATTTAAAATATATAGAAGCCTATTTTCGAAAAATGTTCGTCAATATCATATATTTATCTTGGCCGACAACGTATTTATATATTATATGCTTGTTATCTGAAAAACCTATGAGGAAATGCCATTAAAATAAAATGTTTATTTAAGCTAATAAAAAATTTAAGAGAAAAATTGGATAGGAGGAAATCCAAAATGGAGAAAAAGTCAAACTTCACTAAATTTGATCAATGCCACCTCTAACATTTGAACTTTTCCTGTTTCTTCTTCTCTCTACGTGTGTGCCTCTAATTTATTTATCTTTGGGACAAGGAGCAGTGCCTTATTTTAAGCTGCATATTAAGAAGTATTTTTCAACAATTTGATTTTAGCAAACAATTTATTGGTTAAAGTTATAGTAACAATAAGACTTGGTCATGCAGTTATAGAATATGGACCATTTATATATCAAGTGGGATCTCTAAACTCTAAATGAATGACGACCAATGAGTGCCCGTTCCAAAAATTGTGAAGCTTCAAATGGTCATTTGGTATTCTTAAAAGAAGAAGAAAATTTGACCGAGGTATATGGATCATTGTGTAAAGAGTTGAATTTTGAACTTGCCGTGAACTGTTACATAAAGTTCCTTGTTAGGCTCTTGTAATTGGGGAGGATTAGCAAGTTTATAGGGACTACCATATGGATTTTTACGATTTCCAAAAAGACCTTTTAGTATTCTTATTGAATTTATCAATATAACACCTCATGATCCACTGGCATTCTTTCAAATGCTTGAAATCCCAAAACATTCATAGGAAATTAAATTAGTAATGGCACCTATATAGGATCTAGGAACTAAACCTTTGCCTAAATTTGAGGTTAATCAATGTTGCTCTCTTCTTTACCTTTTCACATTTATCGTGTTGCACGCCCTTCGTTTGTGAGGTATTTTTATCCACTAATAGCATTTTGTAAAATAGAGACTTCTTAATTCTTGTATGCTCGACTGGTTTTTGTTCGGATTTGATGTGACAAAATTTTGGTCTTCACCTTCTACTAAGATCGTTCTTCTTTTCTTCATAATCTCTCTTTCATGCAAGGATAATCGTCAAAACTCTCCCACCAACGAGACTTTTCTTTTGTTGTAATAAAATCTCATTTTCATACAATGATTGTCAAACTCTTTTTTTCAGCGTTATTTCTATTACTCCCTCCGGTCCAAAATAAGTGATTTTTTGGATGTTTTCACACAAATTAAGAAATCCACCTTTTAGCATTAATTAGCAATGGAATTGACCATATTAACCTTTACTATCTCACATAAACACTCCTAACACATATTCCAATACTATTTACTCCAAGGACAATGTAGGAAAAAAATAATTAATTCATTCTTGAAATCTGAAAAAATCACTTATTTTGGACCACAAGAAAAAGACCAAAAAATCACTTATTTTAAACCGGAGGGAGTAAAAGATTTTATATATATATATATATATATATATATAATATATATAATATATATATAACTATAAATATACTTGTAACTTCTTTCTATTTTTACCTCATACTTAACACTCCGTTACTATTATACATGACTAAAATTAGTTGGGAATAATCAGAGGCGGAGCTAGGAGTTGAACTTAATGGGTTCGGGATAATATATCTGTTTAACCAAAAAATGAATTTTGGTTAAAACTAGAAATTAAGAGGAAAAATCGGGTTACTGATAATCAGAAGACGAAAAGAATAAGAAATTTTTGAGGATAATAAAGCAGTAAATAAGTTTGTATTTCAATGTAATCTCAATGATATTTCGTGTCCTTACAAATGCTGAGACCTCCTCCTTTTATAGTTGATTTTTCTAGGAAAAGGTATAATGCCTTAGCCTTAAAGAGGCAATTATGAGCATTAAATGACATTAAATGAAACGTTACACAATCATTCCTATTCAATACTGATTCGCTAACGTATTTGACATTTAATACTGAATTTAGACTCCTTTATGCCATCAGATTCATATCTTCAATTCCTTCTGACCTCCTGGCTTTAATTAAGTTAAATAGATACGAGACTCGTATCATTTGAATAGCATCTCGTGCCTATTTAACTTTCTTCTCCTCGTATCTGATATTGCCCGTGCCTCTTAACTGATCATCATGTTTTGACCATTTGACCAGTCCACGTGTCATGCCACGTCACCTTCAATTATAAATTCAGTTTTTTCCCAATACAGATAGTCCCCCCACTTTCCATTTATTTATCAATTAAATATTTGGGAAGTGGATCTTCATTAAAAAGGGAATTTTTGCCATAATCAATGCTATGACAGTGTCGACGCTTCAATTGTCTCTTCTATTTAATGCACCATATACGTGTCACCTTCTCATTAGTTCTGCGATTTTGCAGCCTTTTTCTAAGGCTTCTTTAACTCCACTATTCACGAAGTGATAGTTGCCTTTATTATAGGCTTTCCATCATTACACTTCTTAATTATCGACGGTTGAGTTTATATATAAATTTGCCCCCTTTTTCCTTTGTCTTCTTCTTCACAAGCTTTTTACCAAATTTCTTGCTATTTACTCTCGTTCACTTCTTCTTCAGTTCATACCTTCTGTTCATATCTTCTCACTATGTCGTCTTCGAATCCTAACCCTAAAAGAGTCCCAATTCTTGATAGTTTCCCCAATGCTCCTGCTAGACATAGAAGAGGTAGAGGAGGTGTGCTTCGTGGTACAGGGTCGGTTCGTGGTGGTACCTCTGGTTCCATCACTCCTTCTTCTAGTTCTGGCAATATCTCTAGAGGCTCTCTTTCTAAGAGATCCACTTCTAAGGGCAAAGAACCTTGTGAGTCTAACCAAGAGCCTCTGGTTGAAGAAATTGTGCCAACGGATTTATCTTTCGAACATGACAAAGAATCCCTTCGTGACCAAGTGATTAAATTAGAGAGAGCTGATAATTATCCCTCTTTAATTACTGAACCTTTGATTCAAATTGTTCGAAGAGACTGTCGTTGGAGAGATGACACCCACATAGTTATTCCTACCCCACACCAAAGAATATCTTCTTATAGGGTTGGCTTTTCTTTCGTTTACACTTATCCCTTTACTTTGGGATTTATTCCTGCTATTGACCCAGTCATACTTGATTTCTGTCGTTTTTTCAAAATTTGTTTGGCTCAAGTTGGTCCCCTCGTATGGAGAGCAGTAGCTTGTTTGAGGTATATGTCAACCAAAGCTGATGTTGACTTTACTTTCCTTCATCTAATTCATCTTTATCACCCCAAGCTATTCCGCAATGGTGTTTTTACCTTATCTGCAAGAAGTAAGAGGGTTTTGGTTAACCCTGAAGATAATAACGACCGTGGCTGGTACACCCGGTTTGTTGTTGTTCCCACAATTGATTTGGTGGGTGAATCAAATATTCCTTTTCCTGAGAAATGGAACTTTGCACGTAAGTATTTTCTTCCTTGCCGTATCTGCTTTCGTTATTTCAACTTCTTTTCTAATTTTATTATTATTCCTTTGCTTTTTTGTAGCAACCATGGGAGATGTGGAACCCGTTCCTAATTTCCGTGGTTGGGTAGATGCTGTCTTGAAAGCCGTGCCTATGGAGGCACGAACTTGGAAATCTATTTCCAACAAACATGGTTGGAAAGTGAAAACTCACGGTATACATCCCTTTTTTCTTCTCGTGTGTTAAATTCTTTTCCCCTCTTTTAATTCTTTTTATCCTTCTTTTTGTCAGGATTTGCTATTCGAGGGATGTCGGCTGAAGTAGCTATCACCCTTCGAGCTTCTTCCAGTACTCCTCTTGCTTTGGAAAGAACACAAGCCACGCTGTCGAAGAGGAAAGTGGTTGAAGAGGATTCTGACGTTGATGAAGATGAAGATACCTCTTTGCCAGCTTGTCCTAGAACTAGGAGGCGCATTGTTTCTGAGGATGAAACTGAAATCTCTCCTGCTCGTACCTCCGAACCCGTTACTATTACCTCTGATGAAGAAACCATTCCAAGGGACACCCCTGAATCCACTCATCGCCTCTTTATTGAGGGCTTCGAAAGTGGTGAATTAGGTCCGGTTTTAGATGAAATTCCTCTTTCATCTTCCGTTCCTGTTCTTTCTGTTCCTCCTCTAATTTCAAGTGTTTCCTTACCCACTTTGTTTGTTCCTGCCTCTTTGTCAATTTCTGCTCCCTTACCTGCCTCGACTCCTTCAACTACTACTATTTTCACCTCTTCTACCGTTCCTCCTTCTATAGTTCCCCCTTCCTCTGCTCATTATGCAGAGGAGGGTTCTAGTAGCAGAAGCATGGCTATGAGGAGTGTAACACTTGAGGTTCCTGCTAATAGCAGTCTTTTAAGGAAGTCTGGCAGAGCAGATGTTTGGCTTGAACCCTTAATTGGGGATATTGAGAAAAAGAAGATGGACAGTCACAGTTGTCTAACTTTGATGAATGATATAGTTCACTGTACATTGAAGGTACTCTCCCTTTACTTTTTAATAAATTCTTTCTTTTTAATTCTAACTTTCATGAGTTGTTTTTGTAGGCTAACCTCATTGGTACGGAATTGATGGGAAGAATTTCCCTCTTAGAAAAGAAGGCTCGTGAGTCTGATCAGACTTTTCTTGAGGCTGAGAGGATTGCTAGAGAAGCCCAGCTTGAGGCAACCAATTGGAAAGAGCAGTTTAAAAATGCTCAGAAAAAGATAAAAGAATTGCAAGAGAGTAACCGCGACCTAGAACAGCAAAAGCAAATTCTGACTTCTGAGTTATCGGAGGCCAAGGCTTCTTCTAGTAAAGCCGAGAAGGATAAAGAGCGTCTTGAATGTTCTTTTTCAGAACAATTATCAAAATCAAGCGAAGAGATTAGAGAACTTAAGGTATTGTTGAGCAAGAAAGAAGAGTATGCGGGAGAGCTAGTTCAAAACTTGTCTCAGGCTCAGGCTAACTTGCAAATTTCCTCTGATAAGGTTCGTGCCTTAGAGAATTCTCGTGCCTCCCTTGAAGCTACCCTTGATTCCACTTTGGCTGAAAATCAAATGTTAAAAAATGATCTTGCCTCGTGGGAAAGGGATTATGAGCTTCTTGAGGAGAACTTTAACACAGAGGTGAGCTGGGCCTTTCTAAACTCCCGCCGTGATGCCTTAACTGAGGCCAGTCAAGAAAAATTTGATTTAGAATCGGAATTGGCCAAGGTTTTGAGAACCATTGAAATGACTTAAAAACCACTTGACTTTCCTTCTCCGGCAGATGAAACTCTCGTGGCTGAGAAACCTTTAAATGAAGGAGCCGCTTCTGTTGAAGTTGAAAATGTTACAATTCCAGCTCCTGAGGGTGAAACTTCACTGATACAGTCCGTGGAAGCTGAAGCTCCCATGACTCTTGCTTCCCTCGGTGACTTTAACACTTCAAGCCCAACTGCCGCTACTTCCTCAGAAATTGCTACCGTGCCTACAGTTGCTTCTGAAAGTGAAGTTGACATTGCAACTTCAGAAATTCCAACCCCTTTAGTGACAAGTTGAATATTTTACTCCTTTGTTGTTTTTTTTATTAATTGGTGGTTTTATCCCTTGACCTTTTTAAGGGATTTTTTGGTTAAGTCCCCAGTTATCATAATGGGGCACTTGTAAAAACATTTTGCTTGACTAAGTTTTACTTAGTCTTTTTTAAGGAGTTTTTTTGGTACTTCAACATGTTCTATTCTTGCCTTTTTCTTATCTATTTAGGACTTATAGAATAGTTTAGCATTTTTATCCTTTGAAATTGCTTTATGATTCTTCTCATGAGTTATTAACATGAGGTTTATAAAAGAGGGCCCTTTTCATATATCGACACTTAATGAAGAAGACGTCTCAACTTCATAATGGTGTTATAATACGATGAAAGAAATAGGAATACACATGTTTTGTATGCTACAACTTTGACAAGTTTTTATTCATGAACTTGAACAAGCTTTTGAGTAATGTATTAAAGTACATCTATAACTTTCTCGTAACTGTTTTTCTTGTAACAGATTTTTACAAAGTAAATATAATTCAAATAAGGTTTTCCTTATAACCCGTTTTCAGTATATAGTCATGACCCTATCTTCATGTATTAGGAAGGGTTTGAGAGGTGAATCTATTGTTCTCATGAGTGTTGAGAGGTGACTTTGTTGTTCTCATGGGAAAGAATACTATGATGTATGCTTATGCTGGGATTCCATAACCTCTGCTCAACACTTGTCTCTTGATTTACGCATCTATTTTCCGCACGTATCTGTTCTGTGTTCATTATACAGTCCCCCAAGTGTTTGAGCGGTGAAGTATGAAGCCTTGAGCACTTGTTTTTCCTCTTAACTTGGTCCTTTTCCTGAAACAGAAAAATTTGCGGGACTCGGAGGTGCGATTAGAGATGAAGACTGCCTAACCCGTGTGTATTCCATCAGATTAATTGTAACCCTGGGCTGGGAATTTAAGAATATTCCATTTTGCCGTACAGGTCGTGACTCATCATTTGGCACGAGTTAGGGTTTTTGCCTAGCATCTAAAATCGTTAGTAAAATTGTTAATGATTAAAAAATGAATTTTAACATAGAGATACCTGACCGTGGATACTTTCTTCAAAAGTAGTATCTTTTTAGATGATCTGAATTCCAATGTGAAGGAAGCACCTTCCCGTCCATTGTTTCCAACTCGTATACTCCTTTTTCTGCAATATCTCGAACTCTGTAGGGTCCTTCCCATGTTGGACTCAGCTTTCCTGAATTAGCAGCCTTTGTAGATTGGAACACCTTTTTTAAGCACGAAGTCCCCAATTTTAAAGAATTTGAGGCGTGCTTTCCTATTATAATATCGTTCAATTACTTGCTTTTGTGCCTCCATTCTTATTAGTGCAGCTTCTCTTCTTCCCTCTAACAAATCAAGATTCACCCGCATCTCTTCATCATTTGATTCCTCCGTTGCTTGAACGTACCGTGTGCTTGGTTCTCCTATTTCTACTGGAATCAAAGCCTCCGCACCATAAACCATTGAAAATGGGGTTTCTCCCGTGCTTGTTTTTGTCGTTGTACGATAAGCCCATAATACCCCAGGTAATACCTCGGGCCAATTACCTTTCGAATCCTGCAACCTCTTCTTCAAGTTGTTGATGATAACCTTATTCATGGATTCCGCTTGTCCATTCCCCACTGGATGATATGGTGTAGATGTTATCCTTTTAATCTGCCAACTTTGAAGAAATTCTGTGATTTGGGCTCCTATGAATTGTGGTCCATTATCACACACGATTTCCTTTGGTACCCCAAAACGGCATATTATGTTTCTCCAAATGAAGTCTTTAACTTCTTTCTCCCGCACCTGTTTAAATGCCCCTGCTTCTACCCATTTAGTGAAGTAATCTGTAAGCACAAGTAGAAACTTTACCTGACCTTTTGCTTGTGGCAATGGACCTACCATATCCATTCTCCATTTCATAAAGGGCCACGGAGCTATGACAGGGTGGAGTAACTCAGCCGGTCTATGCATATTATTGCCGTATCTTTGACATTTATCACATTTAGACACGAAATCGTTAGCTTCTTCTTCCATCTTGGGCCAATAATATCCTGCTCGAATCAATGTTTTTACTAGCGACCTCCCACCAGCGTGACTTCCGCAATGTCCTTCATATATTTCCCCTCATCACATATTCTGTTTGAGAAGAGACACCTTGCTAATGGTCCACCGAACATCTTTCGATAAAGATTCCCTTGATGCAAACAATAACGAGCAGCTTTCTTGCGAAGTGCACGAGCCTTTGTTTTGTCAATAGGCACGGTTCCATGCTGTAAAAAAGCAACAATTTCGTTTCTCCAATCCCATATTAAATGATTAAAATTTACCTCATTCTTATCAGGTTCGAGAACGGAATGAAATAGATGTACGACTGAAGCATTTGCATCATTTGTTACGTCTGTTGCAGATGCGAGGTTAGACAAAGCATCTGCTTCTGCATTCTCGTCTCTTGGGATCAGCATTACCTTCCAAGTTTGGAATTGTTTTATTAGCTCCTGTACCTTTTCAAGATATTCTTGCATTCGAGTTTCCCTGGCTGTATAAGTCCCCAGTATTTGATAACCACAAGTTGAGAATCGCTCTTGATTATTATCTGTGATATGCCAAGTTCTCGTGCCAGTTCTAAACCTGCAATGACAGCTTCATACTCTGCTTCATTGTTAGTTATCGAATGACACTTTATAGCTTGTCTAATAGTTTCACCCGTGGGTGGTACGAGAACTATTCCTAAACCTGCGCCTTTTATGTTAGATGAACCGTCAGTGAATAAAATCCAAGTCCTCGGGTTTGCACCATTAAAAACTTTTAATTCTTTTTCAGCTTCTAATTGCATCTCCTGACTGAAATCAGCTAATACCTGAGATTTTATAGCAGTCCTAGGTTGATAAGTGATGTCGTACTCACTTAATTCTATAGCCTATTTCGCTGATCTACCTGATAATTCATGTTTATGCAAAATGTTTCGTAATGAAAAAGCAGTAACCACAGCAATAGGATGACATTGAAAGTAAGGTCTTAATTTTCTAGATGCCATAATCAAAGCAAGCGCTAATTTTTCTAGTTGCGGGTACTGTGTTTCTGCATCTAGCAAAGACTTGCTTACATAATAGATAGGAGATTGCTTACCTTGATCCTCCCGGACTAAAACAGCACTTACCGCAACTTCTGACACGGCAAGATAGATGAGTAACTTCTCTCCTACCTTTGGTTTCGCCAACAACGGTGGATTTGACAAATATACTTTCAGATTCTTGAGTGCTTGCTGACAATCTTCGTTCCATTCAAAATGATCCTGTTTCTTTAAAGCTGAGAAAAATCTGAAGCATTTTTCTGAAGACTTGGAAATGAATCTCCCCAGAGCTGCAATTCTCCCAGTTAGTCTTTGAACTTCTTTTTTACTCGTAAGTACATCTGGAATTTCTTCAATGGCCTTAATCTGTACAGGATTCACTTCAATTCCACGGTTAGAAACAAGAAAACCTAAAAATTTTCCTGATGCCACTCCAAATGCACATTTTTCTGGATTCAACTTCATATTATATTTTCGTAAAATTTTAAACGTATCAGATAGGTGCGATATATGATCTTCTGAACGTTGAGTTTTAACTAGCATATCATCTATATATACTTCCATGGTTTTACCTAAATGTTCTTGAAACATTTGGGTGACCAACCTTTGATACGTTGCACCTGCATTCTTAAGACCGAAAGGCATTACCTTGTAACAATAAGTCCCCCTGTCTGTTATAAAAGAAGTTTTTTCTTCATCACCTGGATCCATCTTGATTTGATTATAGCCTGAATATGCATCTAAAAAACTTAATAGTTCATGCCCTGCAGTAGCATCAATTAACTGATCTATGTGGGGCAAAGGCAAGGAATCTTTTGGACAGGCTTTATTAAGGTCTGTGTAATCTACACAGACTCGCCACTTACCGTTCTTTTTAGGAACCACAACAGTATTAGCTAACCAGTTAGGATACTTTACCTCACGAATTGAACCAATTTTTAGCAACTTTTGAACTTCCTCTTGAATCACCTTATTTTTGAAAGTTCCTTGTTTTCTTTTCTTTTGCTTGACGGGAGGATATGATGGATCTTCATTTAGTTTATGAGTCATCACCTCCGGTGGTATACCTGTCATGTCTGTATGGGACCAAGCAAAACAGTCTGCATTAGCTTTTAAAAATTCAATTAACTTACGTTTTACCTCCGGGCTAAGATTAGCTCCTATGTACACTTTTCTCTCGGGCCAATGTATAAATAACACCACAGCCTCTAGCTCTTCTATCGTTGTTTTGATGTTATCATTCTCCTCCGGTTCTTGAATGGTATCAGGTCTTGAATCCAGATCTGTTTGCTTCTGCTCAGGTGAGGTTGTTTCCATGTTACCCTCACCTAAATTCTGTAATTGCTATTTGTCTCCACCATTAACAATTGAATCTGCAACGGAATTGATGCTCCTAGATGTTTGTTGATCACCTCTGATTTGGCATATTCCCCATGGAGATGGGAATTTAATAACTTGATGTAGAGTTGATGGGACAACATCCATATCATGGATCCAAGGTCTCCCCATGATCATATTATAAGCCATTTCTATATCTACTATCTGAAATTTAGTTTCTTTAACAACACCTGCAGCAAAAGTTGTTAGAACTACCTCTCCTTTTGTTACTACACTTGAATTGTCGAACCCGGACAAGGTATGCGCCTTTGGTATCATTTTGTCTTCAGCTTGCATTTCACGTAACACCCTTAGTAGTATAATATTTACGGAACTTCCTGGATCAATCAAAACTCGTTTTACATTAGTGTCATGTACAAGTAAAGATATTACCAATGCATCGTTGTGGGGGGTGATTACTCCTTCTGTATCTGCATCATCAAAAGTGATACTTTCATCTTCTAAGGTCTGTCGCACTCGCTTCCTGTGCGTGATTGTTACTTTGGAAACTTTATTTGAAGCCGTATATGTTACTCCATAAATATCCTCTCCCCCACTTATAACATTCACGGTTCTCTTGGGTGATGGGGGCTTTGGTGGTTCTTGCCTATTTTTCATGTAGGCTTGCTTACCTTTCTCACTAAATAACTCAGTGAGATACCCTTGCTTCAATAGATGGTCCACTTCACTTTGCAAGAATCTACATTCTGAAGTCTTATGCCCGTGATCATTGTGAAATTCGCACCAATGATCTGGATTGCGCTTATTTGGATTTGACCGCATCTCTTTCGGCCACCGTACCTTATCTCCCATGCTCCTCAAAACAGCTACGAGCTCGGAGGTAGTGACATTGAAATTATATCCACCAAATCTTGCCTTCAAACTTCCATCATCATCTCGTGACTCGCGTGTGTTTCGATCATTCCCAAACCTTGATGAGGAGCCTGATTCCCTGTTCCTAGGTCTGTGACCGTACCTTTGATTATCTTGTCTTGACCGTGAGTCCTTTCCCGCAGGTCCCATATATGGCTCGTACCTATTTTTACCGGATCTCTTTTCATTTTCAACACGCCTTGAGCTTACCTTTTCTTCTGTTTTATGTTGTAAAATAATGTCTTCTTCAATCCTCATCTTGTACTGTATCTGTTGTAGACATCACTCCACGTTGTTGCTGGGAATTCTCGAAGGCTTTCTTTGAGTCGCCTCGTGGCTTCTGATCTCATTTAAATTACTAGCAAAGGCTATGGCTGCCCAATTGTCAGGTACTCGTGGCAGCGTCATTCTTACCCGTTGAAATCTATCTACGAACTCTCTAAGCAACTCTGAGTCTCCTTGCTTGATTTTGAAGATATCTTCCATTCGCTTTTCAACTTTTTGAGCTCCCGAGTGTGCTTTGATAAATAAATCTGCAAGCTCAGCAAAGGAATTTATAGAATTTTCAGGTAAAAGAGAATACCATGTTAGGGCTCCTTTAGTGAGTGTTTCACCGAATTTTTTGACCAAGACCGACTCGATTTCTTGCTTAGTCAAATCATTGCCCTTGACACCTGTTGTGAATGCAGTAACGTGATCTCGTGGGTCTGATGTACCATCATACTTTGGAATATCAGGCATCTTAAACTTCTTTGGAATTGGAAGGGGAGCAGCGCTTGGCTTCCATGGTTGTTGGGAATATTTATCTATATCCACACCCTTGATCACCGGCGGTACTCCAGGTATTTGTTCTATGCGTTCATTTTGCTCCTTGAGCTGTTTCTGCAAGGTTAGTACTAGACTTTGTAAATCAGAATTAACTGGATTACCTGGGTCTCTCTCTTGTGTTTCACTAGGGGTTCCACCGCTGCCAGAATTAATCAATCCTGAACGAGGATTCTCCAAAGTATTGTTGTTCGGAGCAGATGTGGGTGGGACAGCAGGCAATTGGCGAACAAAAGCTTGGAGAGCGTTATTGACTTGAGAGGCAATAAGTTTTTGCAGAGCCTCATTCATGGTTTCAACGTTTTCGAATTGAGCCTGTCCATCTGTATAAGATCCATCAGGAGTGCCTTCACGAGATCGTCGTGGGGAGCCTCGTGGAGAATCTTGTGGAGAGCCTTGTGGGGAATCTCCCTGAAGTTGTTGGATTGTCTGAATTTCTGGGTTTCCTTGAGTGTTGTCATTGTTGTTCGACATGATTGATGCAATCAAGAAAATTAGATTGAGATATGCTTGATTATAAGATTCCCGGCAACTGAACCAATTTGTTTAACCAAAAAATAGAATTTCGGTTAAAACTAGAAATTAAGAGGAAAAATCGGGTTACTGATAATCAGGAGACGAAAAGAATAAGAAATTTTTGAGGATAATAAAGCAGTAAATAAGTTTGTATTTCAATGTAATCTCAATGATATTTCGTGTCCTTACAAATGCTGAGACCTCCTCCTTTTATAGTTGATTTTTCTAGGAAAAGGTATAATGCCTTAGCCTTAAAGAGGCAATTATGAGCATTAAAAGACATTAAATGAAACGTTACACAATCATTCCTATTCAATACTGATTCGCTAACGTATTTGACATTTAATACTGAATTTAGACTCCTTTATGCCATCAGATTCATATCTTCAATTCCTTCTGACCTTCTGGCTTTAATTAAGTTAAATAGATACGAGACTCGTATCATTTGAATAGCATCTCGTGCCTATTTAACTTTCTTCTCCTCATATCTGATATTGCCCGTGCCTCTTAACTGATCATCATGTTTTGACCATTTGACCAGTCCACGTGTCATGCCACGTCACCTTCAATTATAAATTCAGTTTTTTCCCAATACAATATCCCTTGCAGTTACTGGGTTCTAAATTAATAATCTGAACATATTCGTTAGATTCTTTAATACAAATATATGATTTGAACAAAAGCTACTGAGTTCGGCTGAACCCGCAGCTAACACTGTGGCTCCGCCCCGGAAATAATTATTAATAAGTGGATCGGGTATAAGTTCATCTTAATTTTATAGCAAGAGATAGAGTGCCTATTAATGCACTTGTAAAAAAAATACCTGCTTGTGAAAGCATTTCCAAACCACTATATTGTACAGATGAGCCATATGCTAAGGAATATGAAAAAGAGGGTACGTAAACTTATGCTCCATTTGGTTATGGAGGACCACCCCTTAAATACTCTTCGGTCCAATCTAGCTAGTTAGCCTTAAAGTTTTGTGGAGGTATTAGGGTTTGACACTATCAACAATCAAATCGAGCCATGTGAATTTTCTCTAATATTTGTTCATCACTAGAATAGATTCTCCCACTAATTCCTCCAAGATTGTGGACATTTGTGGAGATGAACTCGTTGACGGCAAATTCTTCTTTTCATTTTTTTCCCTCTTCAAAACGTTGAAAAATATCATTAGTATGAAACTGGACAATACATCCTGTTTTATAATTGAGTGCATACATTTTCTGTGAGATGAAATTTGTGTACATAGAAATATTCATGCAGACGCGTTGATAATATCAAATGAGAATAAAGTTCTTTTTTTCCGGAAAAAAAAGAGAATACTTGCATCAGCGTGCTAAACTAATATATATTAGGCCCTTTTCCTAATATTACCATAAGTATTTTCTTTTTTGGGAAAAGAATTGAATTTGTCAATTTGTTATACTTTGGATCCATCCCCGATGTTAGCAAAATATTTTATTTTGCCCTTGACCCTCTAATGGAGTTTCATCCTAAGGGTAATTTTATATCACATAAAGTCAAAAGTAGTTAAAGGGGTAAATTTACTTAGACCTCTTCTTCAAATATTCGACACAAGGAGGTTACTCGTTTATAAAGTACATATCCTGGAGCTACATCACTGTCAACGGCAAATACGAGGCAATTTCCTATTGACAAAAGAATGAATGAACCCAAAGGTATCAAAGTATAAGTGAAAGTGAAATTGAGCAATTTCGGATAGTATAAGAGTAAAGTCGAATATTTTTTCTTCTTAAAAAATACAATAACTTTTTTCTTCCTTTTTTTTTTTTGAATTTAACACTGCTAAATTATCTAAGTTGCGACTATACTCTCCTTAAACTTAATATCCAACGCGTGTGAGTAACATTTTTCAAAATTATATATTTTTCTCCATTTTATGTGACGCGCAGTATACATGACTTTTCGTAATAGTGAATTGAAAATGAAACAAGTACCAAAATATCTATATACCGACTTTGACAGGCAGAATAATATAGAAAGATATAAACTACATAATTAGGAAAAAAATTTCAAATGAGAGCAATTCATTGTATGAACTCCTTTCCTTTCCCATTTGGCGAAATACATAAACGGCTCATTCAAGTTGTCCACAACGACCAAACAAACACCTCAATTGACCCATGTATCATTTAGACACTTCAAGTGACTGTTAAGTAAATCAAAGAGACACCTGAGTGCAACAGACCAGATACGTGAGTTACACTTGCCAATGATGTGTCAAATGAGCCAATCAGTGAACGATATGTGTAATTTTATAATTAAAACTTAACACTTATAGTTAAAAAAAGAAAATGAATTTAAAGAAGGAAAAAATCTTTTCCCCTCAGTTTTAACCAAAGCACTGCCTCCCCTCCCCCCCTCCC
>NC_031989.1:9481935-9564362 GCF_001879085.1 Nicotiana attenuata
CCCACCCACTTCATCTTCTTCCTTCAAGAACCAAAACCAGCGCTACTCCCACCCCCACCCCTACCCCCATTCATCTTCTTCCTTCTGCCCTTCTTCTGCGTCTCCTTTTCTTTTCCCTAGTCCACTCTCCATCCAACTTATTAAACACAGATCTTTTCATTAGACCCCTTCCCCTTCCCACCTTCTTCGCCGGAAAAAACTATCTCTTTCACCGGAAAACTGACCTCCAAGCAAAGCTGTAAGAAACGATTCTACTGGAAAATTATCAAAACTAAGAACTAGAACAATAAGACAAAGAACAAATAAAAGAAGGATCAGATCCTTTACTCATTTTCTAGGACAGAACAAAAAAAGACGAAAGTCAGAAATACAAAATAACAACTGCTTTACAATTAATCAAATATTGAAATTTATTAAGGCATTGCAAGCTCGAAGCAAACTGAAACATATTTGGGCAAGAAATGCACAAACATACGAGAAGCAACAATGCAAATGGTCGACGGATATAGGCGAAGTTCTGGAGGTTATGGGCAGTAAGTTTTTTTATGAAAGGCGACATTTTTAAGTGATTTAAGGTGGCTTAGTTGGAGCTTTAGTGGCTGATTTTCATGGAAGCTATGGTGGTTTCATGGTGGGTTGCACTTGAAAGAAGAAGAGAGGTTAAGCTGAGGTATTTTATGTTTTTTTTTATAAAAAAATAGGCTGCAAAAATATATCACGCGCTCAAATTTTGGTTGGCAATCACGCATATACCACATCAGCGACATGTGTTTACTTGATCTGAGTAATAGAAACTTGAAGTGTCTAAATGATACAGGGGTCAATTGAGGTATTTGCTTGATCGTCATGGACAACTTGAAGGGGCCGTTTATGTATTTCGCCTTCCCACTTCACAGGAGAATGAGGCTGAAGTGTCGAAAACTGTCTTTCTCAAAAGGATAAATTAAAAGAGGAATAAGGGCAATCCTGACCAAGTTGCAAATGTTTAAAGCATTAAAATTGTGCAAATTGACTACCAAAAGTATTATTTCTTAACAATACAGTTTTAAAATAAATTTGTCATCTTAACAGCTGGACTACAATTAATATACTTAGCAGATGACCTAATTATCCAGGGAAAAAAATGACTTAATTATTATTCAATAGAAACGTCAACGTTCTCTTTTACTAGTAATTTCTAAAGAAAAAATCAATCATGAGGATTACACATATCAAGCTCAATATTAAAGAAAAAGTTAGTATAAAAACTACTTAACGCGGGTTTAGTATAAGAAAAATAAAAATCAATTTTCTATTCTGCTTTTTTTTACTTTTAGAAACTAGCTACCAACAACTGCAGAACTTTAGTCCATGCTCTCTAATTTCTCTTTCAAACTTGGTTCAAAAACCAATCACCTTACATTTTCACTATCCATTAATAATTAAATACTAGTGAATTGTGGTTTTCTTATTCATGAAATTGCTTAACTTAATACCCATATAGGTAATTAGCAACTGAAAGCCTACCACAAAATGATACTATTTGCATACACACCAAAAAAGGCCAAGAAAAGCCAAATATACTGGAAAGAGATAGGAAGTTTCCTCTATACTGTACATCAATAAACTACTCTTACATCAGAAGTGAAACCTCCGAAAATTATAAAGACCAAAAAACAAAAAAAAGGATGCAATTAACAAAAAACTACAAAAATGCTTAAAACAACTCTCAACTGTCTCTGAATAATTATCGTCATCATCATAAATAATCCAAATGCCACTGTTTCACGCTTTCAGCTCATCACTTTCATGTTCACGTTGACCGGGTTATCTGACCCGACCCTGTTTGATCCGGGTCTGGACACGCTCAAACTCCGAGATCCGACAAGGAATTGTGATACCACCCGGGTGATTAAACCCGTATTCGTCTTCAGCCTCTCTCAGCAACTCAGTAAACAAAGGGTGATTTATATATATTACAGGAACCAAAACCCTTCTGTAATCACCATCTTTTTGTCCCACATAAACTGCCAAGTGACCTTTTGGCACCGTTACAGCTTCCTCTTCAATCGGGTCCTGCCCGATTTGCATGTAGCTCCGACCCGACCTGGAACAATTAGCTTTGTTGCATATAGCCTTGGCTCTTGTCTTGAGGCGTTGGGTCCAGCTCAAGAACCTAGAAACGGATTTTGTACCCCAACTTGGAATTGCGTCCAGCCGCCGGTACCTCGCCGGCGAACGCTGTCTCCGGTACATGCATCGGAAAAGTGTGGTGACCCGGTGTTTGAGCACAAAACCACGTAACTTGCCCATGCTTAATTTCTGTACTAGGAAAAGCTGAAAAAATAATATTAGAAAGAAAAATTTGTAAGGAAAGGAGTTGTTTTATGGTGGGCTTTTTTATTTTAAGAAAAAGGCCAGGGATCAGCTATGGACATAGCTAACCTGAAAATCGTAAGGCAAACTTCAGAAAGAGAAGTTTGTATATTCACTACTAAAAAGTCTGGTTTTAGCGATGGAAAAATTCTGTAACTAAACTAAATAATTCGTCGCTAATCTCAGCGACGGACAAGCGACAAATTGTCAAGAAATTCTGGTAGCTACGAGCGATTTAGCGACAACGTTAGTAGCTAATTTCAGTTTTTTATTGGATATGGCTATTATTAGAAGTTGAGTTTTTCATCAGAAAAGAGGTTTGTGTAGACTTCAAAAGGGAAAAAATTAATTGAAGGACAAAGAAATTGGTTGAAAAAGAGCAAGTTTTGAAACTATTTTTTCCCTTCTCGGGTGGAGGTGAGAGGTGAAATAGAAGATGTGGAGTCTGAGAATGGGAGAGATGAAGAGGTGAAGCAGAGGCATTTATATATAATAACTCCACTTAATATTGAATTCGGCGAATCTGTGGCTAATTGGCACAAAAAGACAAAGAAAGAGTACATGTACGTATACTACGGAGGACTAGTAATTTTTGACTTTTAATTTATGAGTATTTTAAACAACATAGTATTTGGAGGGTTGCGTGTTTTATGTTCATTGGGAGGTTACGATTTCTAGGTGTTAGCAGCAGTCACGTTATTATTTTTGTTGTGGTTTTTAGGATTCAAAGTTGGAGGGCTTATGTATACAATCTAAAGTGAATAAAGGCTGAAGAAATTAAATGTGATTTCTTATTCTATTAAAAGGCAAATTAAAGATATGTTTGAATTCAAAAGACCAATAAGGTGAGGATACTTAAAAAGAGTGCGTTTTGCTTCAGCAAATAGGGGAAGTTTTGTGAGCTAGTGACGCATTTGGCAGTTTCAACTTTAAACCCTGTAAGTTACTCTTATCTTCTGCCTTTATCGTTTTGCATTTCTTTTAATTTTATCTTTATTCATTGACACTATAAATAATTTTTCACATGATTTATGATTACATAATTACATTCATCATGATCTAATGGTGTAAAAATATTTTTCATTAGTAAAAGTATAACCTTTCCTATTACATGTTTTCTTTTTCTTTTTCTTTTAATAATTTGCAGTGTGTAATGCTAGTATGTAGCTAGTTGACAGAATCTCTAGCTTAATAAAATTGTATTATGTTTGAGAAAATAAATACTCTATCAAGTGGGAGAGCTTAAAAAGAAACTGGCATTTATATATACGATTAGATAAACTTCACAAAGAAGTAGAGCTAAGATAACTGGTAACACATTGATATGCTTCTCACTTTTTTGCTCCTATGATTTATATTTAGTCCAGGACATAAAAGCTGCGGCATTTAAACAAAAAGTCATTTCTGGCATAAATTATTTTTCACCAGATGCTTGATCTCCGCCTTTAGGCCTCGATTAATTTAAATTCGCATTGGATAATATTTATTAAAGAGAAGCGCCCCCTACTAAAACTTTTTCCGTTCCCCAATTAAAGCTCGAGCTCGTGTCCTCTTTCCTAAATTTTCCTGACTAGGGGTGGGCATAGTTTTTGGCAAACCCGAAATTCAAATCGAAATTCGAATTGTTTGAATTTTTGGTTTGGATTTTCGGATTATGGATTGGATTTCGGATTCAATTTTAACATTTTTTGAATTTCGGATTGGATATAGGATTTGATACTTTAGATATCCGAAAATCCAAAATTTGTATATTTATATTTAGTCCATTATATTCATATTCCAATAGTAACAAGTCCAATATCCTAACCATTAGACATAATCTTATATATTCAATACTAATTACTAATTAAGTTACTATCAGAATTCTTTATATTTGGACATGATTTTACTATTGCTACTTCTTATCGGCCTTACTAATGTCTTTGTTGTATTTTCTTGATGATTATTTTATTACTTGAATACTTTATTTGGATGATTCCGGTGAAAATGATGATTGTTTTGGTCAATTTAACATGAATACTCAATCAGGATGCTCATTATTGTAGAAAGAAGAAACATCTCAACTTATAAGCTCAAAACGAAAATTCAAAATATCCAAACCGATTAATCCGAATCCAAACTTAAAAACTCCAATCCAATCCGAGTTTATTTGCATTGGATTTGGATTGTTTTCTTCAATCCAAAAATCGAAAATCCAACCAAAATTTTCATATCCAATCCGAATTGCCGAAACGTCCACCCCTCATCGTGACAAGTTAGAAATGCAAAAGCAATGCAATTGGAAAGAAGAAAGTGAGAATGAAAAGAATAAAGTGCCAAATAAAGTTTCATGAAGATAAGGAGATGCGTCTAAAGTCAGGAATTGAGTGAGGCAAAGACCACGTTTTTTGTAATACATTTTGAAAACGACTATTTACCCGTAGTTAACCCGTGTGTAAGCCTCTCTTGTAAATAAATGGCATTTACTTACCAGTAGTCAGATTAGGACAGTGAATTTTCTTCGCATGTCCTAGCCTAGCTAGCTAATCTTGCTAGTACAGTCAAATTTCTCTATAATAACCTTGTTCGTTCTGAATATTTTTAGATGTTACGTTATAGCGAATTGTTGTTACAAAAAACATATATTATAATAGAACATGAGATTTGGTTCCGAAATTTTTTTACTTTTATAGAGAAGTGTTGTTATATAAGAATGATGTTATAGAGAGATCTGACTGTATTTCTTGTTGACATATTTAAGGCCATAATTCTTGATCAAATACACACATGTAGTATAGGTTTTCTGTAAGTCAAATTCGCCAAACTAATTGAAATTTGAGAATTTTGATATTGGGCTTGATAATAGGCTAGATTTATGTAATTTGGTGATTGTTTATGCCCCAGCTTGATCATGTTTCACTGTTATAGTATAGTTAAATGATGATAAATTGGCTCTAATTGTGAATTTCACACGTTGCAGGAGTCATTGGCATGAATGAGGACTTAAGACGGTAATCGGAGCTAAAATGAAGCAAGAAAAGCCCCTAGAAGCTGAGTACGTGGGAAGACGAGAGAAAGAAGAGCTAAAATGGAGACCTGGACTAGCGCGGCCATTAGCGCGACCGCGCTAGCCCAGTTAGTCGAGGTAGAATGATAGGGCATATGCGCGGTCACTAGCGCGCTCATTAGCGACCGCGCTAGCCCAGTTCCGGAAAAGTATATTTCAGGGGTAAACTTGGAAGTTCGGGGGTAAATCCACTTAACCTATAGAAGGTCCAGCTCGCCCAAAGATTCATTATCAAGGTTTTCATAACTTAGTTCAAGGCAAGGAGAGGCAAGATGCAAGGAGGATAATTCAACATCGAGTTCTTCCTTTCTTCCTTTTATTTTTACGATTTGTGATGACTTTGAATATTGTTGTGATGAACACTAGTATGAGTAGCTAAATATTTAGTCTAAGGTTTTGATGGAACCTATTGAAGGATGAACTTCTTGTTATGTTAATATAGTTTGCCCGGTTTAATCTCTATTTGTTCAACTATGTTCTTATTGTAGTTAATTGATAGGATCCTCAATTAGCCGTGCCTATTTAGTGTGTATAACTCGGAAGAGAGTGCATATTTAGGTTAATTGTTGAACAACACCACTCCCAAAGTATATGAGGGATCAATAACCGAGGGTTTAAAGGCGGCATTAGGGATAACGAAGCCTTGGGTGTGATCTAAAGTGAGCTGTAATAAACAAAGCCAGCTAGCGTATCTCGGGAGAGTGCGTCTAGTAAATTATTGTGATTACTCGGAAGAGATTTACAGTAATAATAATGCTCATGATTGATAGAGATGATTAGGCAAATCTATGTGAAGTATAACCGGAAGGGATTCCATCAATAGGGAAAATCATAACCTTAGAACCTTCTCTTAATTGTTTACAACTTAATCATAGTTAGTTTTCAGCTCTTATTTACTTTCATTCGTAGTTAGTAGAAATACCATCAATTGTTATTTACAACGTTTGGGAAGTTGATTCCGTGGAATTTAGTAAGTCTAACGAGAGTAATTGATTGGTTAATTCCTTGTGGGTTCGACTCTGGGCTAAATACTCAGATTATATTTGCAACGTCCGCGTGTCCTTTTTATAAGGCATAGTTGGGCGTGATCAAATTTTGGCGCCGTTGCCGGGGAGTTAACGGTGTTATCAATTGCAATTGAAAGAAATACAGAAATTCTTAGTGTAGTCAGTTTTCTCTATACCCAATCTATACATTGAAATTTTAACGTTTGTTGACTTGGTTGTACAGGTGCATGCCTAGAAACTCAACGAGAACTGGTGAAGTATTCGAAGCTTTATCTGATCCCGAGAAAGTTTAAGGCCTTGAACCGGGCCAACCGGAAAAGCAAACAGCAACAAACAATTGAACAAATCGAACCGAACATGGGAGATCACGAAGGAAACCCACCTGCACCTATAGCGCCACCGACACCTCTTGTACCAGAGGCTGCTCTCTATGACTGGGCACAACCCACAGCTGAAAATCTGGCCACATCGATTGTAGTCCCGCAAATACAGGCTGAATCATTCCAAATCACGAATAACATGCTGCACTTGTTGCAAAACAAGAGACTATTTTCGGGCATCCAATCTACTATGCAAGTAGAACGCTGAGTGGAGCCCAGCTGAACTACACTGTAACGGAGAAGGAGATGTTAGCTGTGGTGTTTGCTTTCGATAAATTCAGATCATATCTGATCGGCTCAAAGGTAATTGTATACACTGATCGTACAGCTCTCAGGTACTTGATTGAGAAGAAAGAGTCGAAATCGCGCCTGATTCGTTAGGTGTTGTTACTGCAAGAGTTCGACCTCGAAATTCGTGACCGTAAGGGCACAGAGAATCAAGTCGCTGATCATCTGTCACGACTTAAGGGAGCTGAAAGTTCAAATGAGGTTGAGGACATTCTGGAAACCTTTCCAGACGAGCAACTGCTCGCTACTAGTCTTGAGGAAGTGCCATGGTATGCAGACTTTGCAAACTACCTGATGTGTGGTATAGTTCCCTATGATATTTCCTCTGTACAAAAGAAAAAGTTTTATCGTGACTGTCGCATGTATTATTGGGATGAACCTTATCTGTTTCGAATATGTGTTGACAATATGATCCGGAGGTGTGTCCCCGAGATAGAACAATCTTCTGTTTTGCAGGCATGTCATGCATCGGCGTATGGAGGGCATTTTGGAGGAGTCAGGACAGCTGCGAAAGTGCTAGAGGCTGGTTTCTTTTGGCCAACAGTGTTTAAAGATGCGCACCAATGGGTGAAGGTCTGCAATGAATGTCAGCGAACCAGGAACATTTCCCGTCGCCATGAGATGCCCATGAACCCGATTCAAGAGGTGGAAGTGTTTGATGTCTGGGGGATTGACTTCATGGGACCCTTAGTCAGCTCCTTTGGCAATAAGTACATACTTGTTGCTGTAGATTATGTGTCCAAATGGGTAGAAGCTGCAGTACTTCCCACTAATGATGCAAGAGTAGTGGTGGGGTTTTTGAAGAAGAACATATTCACCCGTTTTGGGATACCGAGAGCTATTATCAGTGATGGAGGCACCCACTTCTGTAATCGAGCATTTGAGAAGTTGCTAGCGAAGTATGATGTGCGTCACAAAGTGGCAACACCGTATCATCCGCAGACAAATGGACAGGTGGAAGTGTCTAATAGAGAGATAAAGAGTGTATTGACCAAGACAGTAAACGCCACAAGAACTGATTGGGCGAAAAAGCTAGATGATGCACTCTGGGCTTATAGAACTGCTTTTAAAACACCAATTGGTATGTCACCATATAAGTTGGTGTTCAGGAAGGCCTGCTACTTGCCAGTGGAACTTGAACATAAAGCTTGGTGGGCACTGAAACAGCTGAACCTAGACATTGAGGCTGCGGGCACAACGAGAATCACTGAATTGCACGAGCTTGACGAGCTTCGATATCTGGCTTTTGAGAGCACAAGGTTGTACAAGGAAAGAATGAAGATATTACACGACCAGAACATTGTTGAGCGACATATCAGCCCGGGGGACATGGTATTGCTCTATAATTCAAGATTAAGGCTATTCCCGGGTAAGCTCAAGTCACGATGGTCTGGCCCATTTCGAGTGGTTGAAATATTCCCTTCCAGGGCTGTAGAGATTGCCTCAGAAAAGAACTCTCACACATTTAGAGTCAATGGGCAGAGATTGAAGCTATACATAGGCATGAACGAACCAAAGGAAGTGTCAGAGATCCACCTGACGGAACCTCAGAGGTCGAGCGAGCCTTAAATGCGCTTGTCTGCGTCGTGCCGCGACGTTAAATCAGGCGCTGCATGGGAAGCAACCCATTGAATTGTTGTAATCGTCGTGCCACGACATTAACTAAGGTGCTGGTTGGGAGGCAACCCAGCGATAGTAGTAGTTGTTAATTGTGAGTTTTTAGGAAGTGCTAACCCAAGGATACATACATACAGTGGCTAACACGGATAGATCGCATGAACTTTGGTTTACTCGTGCAAAGGGTAGTCATGCTCCTTTTCTTGAGTCTGTTTGCATCTCAAAATCAAACTCAATCAACTTATTTGTTTCAGTAATCAGGTTGTGTCCTCAGAAAATGTGAACCAGAAAAGATTGAATTATAATCGTTCAAAAATTGAAGCCAACCGGCCTAATGTACGCCTCAATATAATAGGATTGACTTGATCTCCATTAAATTTGGATTTGCGGATCCACCAAATTGCATTTAATTCCAACGAAAAGAATTGCATTTTATCCCGAGAATGATTATAAATTGTCAAGAATTTGAAATTTTCTTTGCATTGAACTTTTTTTTTTCTTTTATAGGTTATGATTACAAATCGTAGAAGCAGTTATTAAAATAAGCTATTTATATCACGTCCCTTGAGTTGCCCTGCCCTTTTATTTAACTTTTTTTCTGCTTTTTAGTTAAAGAAACAAGTTGCAAGCATAGGAAAGTTTGTCCGTACGCGTACCATTTGTACTTTTCTTTCTTTTGTCTAGTACTGCGGCTTCTTCATTAAAACACCGTCGGCCCACGCCAATCAGGAAGTATCGCAGAAACGGGCACTAATTGTGGTGGTGGGCCGGATTTATTCGATAATCTCATTTAGGAGTGTAAATAGATCGGGTTGATTTGAATTTTATAATTACCAAACCAAATTAATTGTGTCAGGTTATTAAATCTAAAGACCAAATCAAACCAAAAAAACTCGGGGCTTCACTCTCGGCTTTTCTTGGATTTTCGGGTTATTCAAGTTTTTTCGGGTTTTTTTTTCCGGTAAAATCTTCGTACAACAAAACATATAAATTGAGCTCAAAATATTTCTTTAGTCCTAGTAAGATACAACTATATAAAGTATTTTCCAACAAAATATTACAAAATATGAAATATGTCATGGCATTATCCTAAAATATTCAACAATAAAGACAATAAAATTATGTAATATAAATATTACTAATTAAAAAGCCATAATAAAAATAAACATAATCTAAAAGTACTAAATCATGCTAAAATAAGTAGGCTAATAAGGGAGTATTAATTACATGACTAAACGCTAAAGAAAAAATAAAAATAGGTTATGTATTTTTATCTAAATTATTGCAAAACAAAATATAGATATTCAATGCATTCCCATTCGTATTATTGAATTGAATGTCTTTTGTTAGCATTAGTATTGATTTGATTTTGGTTTGGGCTTTTGTTAGCAATATTATATTTACTAATGTTAATGGCTATAAAACTTATTGCAACATTCAAAAGTTCTAAGTCCAACCTTAAAATAATATCTCAAAAGATAAAATTACGGAATCTTTTAAGAAATATTTATAAATTACATCACAATAAGTATATTTTATATATTAAATATATCTAAAATTTCTATATATGTAACGTAGGGTTGATTTGGTTTCGGTTTGACTTTCTTTAGTTAAAACCAAACCAATTATGGTCAGGTTTTTTTTCCAACATCAAACCAAATCAAACCAAACCATAGTCGAATTTTCTTGGTTTGACTCGGATTATCGGGTTGGTGCGGTTTGTCGGTTTCATTTGTACATCCCTAATCTCATTGTTGGCATTTGGACTTTATAAAACATAACTGAAAAGGAGGGTGGGGGACTAAATTAAAAAGAAACATAGCAAGACTAAAGAAGATCTAAGTTATCAAATCTCTATTAGATTACGCTGAAGAAAAAACCAAATCCTATTAATTATTTCATTTAATGCTTTTTTATCTTATCATCCCTGTAAAAGTAAAGGTATTGATTTCCTCCACTTTATTACATAAAGAAGCCAACATCTATTTCTGCTAATGGCCCAGAGATATAATTCACAATAAATTGTTGTAGTGTATTTATCAAAAAAGCTTTTATTTTAAAAGCTAGGAACTTTTAAGTGGAATATAACACAAGAGTGACAAGACCATAAATACCTTGAATAACTTATAGTAGTAGTTAATTAAAACTTAAAACTAATCAAATGAGTAAAAGAACATATAAATAATGTATTACAGAACTGAAAGCTCGTAAGCCAATCTGGAGGTATGGTTATTCTCTAGGACGCTAGTCTTGTTAAGGTGCACAACTTTGTTAGTAGGAATCAAGAAATTCATGCATTGATTGAGGTAATTCCTTCTCATTCCACTTGGTTGTTTTCTTCCATTTACGCTAGTACAAAAGCAGATAAAAGAAATGTTTTATGGAAAAACATAGAAAATATTAGTGCTAATTACAAAGGAGCTTGGTTGTTAGGAGGAGATTTTAATGATGTCCTTAGTTCTAATGACAAACTAGGGGGTAATCCTATTAATCGTAGACGTAGCAACTCTATTTGGGATAGTATTAATAAGTGTCGATTATTAGACCTAGGTTATAAAGGTCCTAAGTATACTTGGTCTAATCTAAGAAAAAAAATCCAAAGGATTAATATTGGAAAGGTTAGACAGAATATTTGTCAATGAAGATTGACTATCATTATACCCCAAAGCTATGGTAATCGACCTCCCTAAAACACACTCGGACCACAACCCCTTGTTACTGACCCTTTGCCTAAAAAATGTGAACCACTTTAATAAACCCTTCCGTCTGGAAACGATTTAGTGTAGGCACCCGGACTTCATTAATCTAGTTAAACACTGTTGGATTAGCGATAACCTTATTAATGCTCAAAACACTTTTAGAAAAGAAGTTGTTAGTTGGAAAAACGAGACCTTTGGAGACATTTTCAAAAAGAAAAAAAGGATTCTAGCTAGGCTAAGTGGCATCCAATCCTCTCCTAATTATCATAAGAGCCATTTCTTACAAGATCTGAAATCCAATTTACAACATGAATATAACTCCATTCTTACTATGGAGCATGATTTCTGGAAACTTCGATCTAGAATAAACTGGCTTAACGTGGGCGTGGCTAATACTAAGTTCTTTCATATCATGGCCTCAAATCGTAAGCGTCGTAATGCTATTATGTACTTTACTAATGATAATGGTGATAGGATATTAGATCCCAATTTAATTTTAGACCATGCACTAACTTTCTTTAAAAATGCTTTTAGGACATCAAAAATCTCTTCCCCTAATAACATCAATCTTGGTGATGCCTCCTTCCATAAAAAAGTTGACCTAAGCAGCCTTGATAATCCTCTAAATAATTCTGAAATCACAAATGCCCTATTCTCTTTCAAACCGTTTAAGGCTCCGGGTCCGGATGGTATTCATCCTTTTTTTTTTTTACCAAAAATATTGGCATACTATTGGCCCCTCCATTACTAGCTACTGTCACAAAGTTTTTGAATCCCAATCCCTCCCTAATGGATTCAATGATACCTTTGTTTGTCTAATACCCAAATTTCCCAACGCGAATAATCTCAAGAATTTCAGACCAATTGGCCTGCAATACCTCCTATAAATTAATCACAAAAATTATTGCTAATAGGATAAAACCCTATCTCCCTTATCTTATTAGTTCAATGCAAACTAGTTTCATTAAAAATAGGAGGGCTTGTGACAATGCTATTATAATCCAAGAGATTATGAATAATCTCCACAAAAATAAGAAATTAAATTTTCACATGATGATTAAATTAGACTTAGAGAAAGCATTCGACCGGTTGGAATGGTCCTTTGTTTATAAAACCCTCAAGTTTTTTAATTTTCCTCCTAAACTATCTCGTCTAATAATGCATTGCATATGTACAAGCTCTATGAGTATCATAGTAAATTGTGTGAGGACTAGCTTCTTTCAACCAAGTCGAGGAATTCGTCAAGGTGACCCCCTATCCCCTTATATTTCATTCTTTGCCTTGAACTATTATCTCGACTAATTAATTATCAAGTAGACATGTTACAATGGGACCCTATCTATTTTAAACATAAAGATCCAAACTTCTCCCACATCTTCTTTGCGGATGATATTACCCTAGTGGGAAAAGCTAATAAAAAAACTAGCATCTGTATCAAATCATGCTTAGATTTTTTTTGCACTGAATCTGGACTTGCCATTAACAAAACTGAGTCAAAAATTGTGCTACCAAGCTACTGTCCTCAAGACTTAAAAAATTTCTTAACAAACCTCTTTTGTATCAAATCCACTAAGGATTTTGGTAATTATCTAGGTTTTCCAATTCTTAGCCACTCTCCTAGAACTAAAGACTTCCAGTTTATCATAGACAAAATGCAATCCAAATTGTCCCACTGGAAATGTTCCTTCTTAAACATGGCAGGAAGAACTACTTTGGCCTCAAGCACTTTGGGAGCTATCCCTACACACTCCATGCAATACACTCTTCTCCCTCCTAAAATACTAAAAAAGATTGACAAAGTCCAAAGGGACTTTATCTGGGGTTTCACTAACTCCGCTAAAAAGCTCCACCTAATCAATGAGGGAGGTCTAGGTATTCATCAAGCAAAATCTAAAAATCTAGCCCTTCTTTCTAGTCTTGTTTGGCGACTCCTAAAGAATACTTCGTCCCCCTGGGGACAAATAATTCTAGCCAAATATGGCACTAGAAAAACCTTCAGTAACGCCTCCTTCATCTGGAAAGCCATCTTGCAAGGCTGAAAAGTTTGTAATAAGGGAATCGTATGGCACCCTTGTATCAACTCTAATATTAACATTTGGAATGACAATTGGATTTATAATTCTAAACCCCTAAGATGCTTAATTGAAGGTCCCCTTAATAAAAGTGATCATGTACTTTCTATCAAAAACCTCATTCATAAAAAAGTATGGAATAGTAAGGTCATCTCGTTTGAGCTACCCGATAATATCCTCAACAACATACACATTACTCCTGTTCCTGGCAAGGGTTCAACTTCTGACAAAATAAGTTGGCATCCCAGCTCTTCTAGTATTTTTTCGACTAAGTCTTGCTATAAACTAATCCATGAGTATGACTCTACCTCAAGACCTTTTAATTGTATTTGGGATCTCCAATGCCCGATTAAAATAAAGTTCTTTCTATGGCAATGCATGCACAACCGTATTCCTTGTCGGGCTTACCTAGCTAAAATAGGTATCAATATTGATTCCAACTGTACAATCTGTAGAGCCGGAATCGAGGACATACAACACATCTTTGCCAGCTGTTCTATCTCAAAGCACTTCTGGGAAAATATGGGCCTGCCACCTTTGGATATTGGGAAAAACAAAGACTGGCTAACTAATTTAAGAGATATCTTCATTTATAATTGCAACTCTCCCAGGAAGTGGACTACTATATTCCCCTATTGTATATGGGAACTATGGAAAAACAAGAACAATAATAACATCAACAACTTGAATAACTACCTAGACATAAAAAAGGTTATCCATGCATCTTGGGAATTCAACTTCTTCACCGAAAGAAATCCTTTTGTGGAGAAAACTATCAAGGTTGAGATTAGTTGGATAAAGTCTAACAAAGGAGTTATTAAATTAAACTGCGATGGTGCTTTCTGTAATAAGAGTAGTAGGGCAGGACTTGGAGGAGCTTTTCGAAATAACAAAGGTGAGTGGATTGTAGGCTATCACAAATCATGCCAAGGAAATTCTCCCATCCATGCAGAGCTATAAGCCATACTAGAAGGGTTAAAAATGGCGAGAGACATGAACTTCACAATGCTGGAAATTGAAACTGATTCCACTGAGGTTATTAAACTCATTTACGAGATCAATTCTAACTACTCTAATATTGTTTGTGAATGCAGATGGCTAATGCACCAATTGAAGATCCCAATGCTGAAGCATAATTTTAGAGAAGGAAATATGGTGGCCCATGTACTAGCCAAGCAAGCCACCAAAATTGTATCAACGTCTAAGTGTTTTTACCATGCATATCCACCCCTTTTTGTTGAGCATGAAGTTACCAAGGACAAGCATGGAGTTTGTAATGGCATTAGAACTTTGTCTAACAACGTTTGTAACTATTTGACAACTATGGGTAACACTAGTGCCCTAAAAGCATCTGTTATGTCTATGTAATTTTACTTTATATATATATATATAATATCCGTGTGTTATGTTCAAAAAAAAAAAAGTGTGACGTGACAATAAATCTTACAAAAGATTTACTGGGATTTCGTTTACGGTCTCATGAAGATCATTGTCAAGATTGGATGTCTCGCCTCGTAACATACTTAAATTAATCCAACTCTAATTGCTACATCCTTGATTAATATATCTTTAAGTTTTTTGTTGGCTCTGATTGGTAATTACTTGGTATAATAATAATAATATTATTAACCGTAGAGTCGAGTTGTAATCAATTGATACCAATTAACCATAAGGTAATGATAATAAGCATGAAATCAGCCGCCTTATTTTTTTTCTTGTCAAAACACAAAAATGTACTTGCCCTTGTACGTGACATTTAGCTAAATTCTTTACGGGTTTAGTCATATATCTCTCTGTAATATAGTGATGAATTTCGTTGAAGTGAAGAGTATGAGTATTGAAGTTGAAGACGGAGATATATCCTAGCCTACCAAATATATAAACGTTTGTAACTATTTAATACTATATATACTCCCTTGTTTGATTGAATTCTATATTCAAGGTATTAATTTGATTTATGCATTACATAAGTTAAGGAAAATACTAAAATAATAGTTAATCTGAAAGAAAATATCACGATCCGGAATTTCCACCTTCGGGACCGTGATGGCGCCTAACATTTCACTTGCTAGGCAAGCCAACGTTAGAAGATTCTTAAAGCCAACTTTAGTCAATTTTAATAACAGCAACAATTAAGCTAAACAGAAGCTAAAACTGAATTGCGGAATAACATAAAACCCATAATATATGTTACAATTCGGATCTGGAGTTACGATTCACGAGCTTCTAAGATATACAACAAACAAAGTCTGAAAGAAAATACAACTGTTCTGAAAGAAGGGAAACACTAAAATGAAGAAACTAGGAAGACGCCAGCAGATCTACCATGGGTCTCCGACAAACAAGTCCAACTGCTAACCTCACGATCAACTAGGGCCGGTACCAAAATCTGCACAAGAAGTGCAGAGTGCAGTATGAGTACAACCAACCACATGTACTCGTAAGTGTAGAGCCTAACCTCGACGAAGTAGCGACGAGGCTATGACAAGACACCTACATAATAAACCTGTGCAAATAACAATATATGTACATGGTAACAACAAATAAAAGCTAAACAAATAATATCGGGAGGGGGACATGCTAAAAGGGAAATACAAAATACGAGAATCACAGCGGAACGATAACCAGAACAGTCAATATGCTTTTAGCCAGTAAAACAATTAAACACAATGAAGGAAATTGCACGGCATCACCCTTCGTGCTTTTAATCTCAACCTCGCAATGAAATAACGATACCGTACGGCATCATCCTTCGTGCTTTTACTCTCACTCACAGTATAAATCAATAGAAACGGCACGACATCACCCTTCGTGCATTAACTCTCATAATATGGCACGTCATCACCCTTCGTGCTTTAACACTCACAATATGGCACGGCATCACCCTTCGTGCATTAACACTCACATACGACTCGGCATCACCCTTTGTGCATTAACACTCTCCCTTACCACATAACAATGAACAAGAAAAAAACAGGGAGATAGGATCAATAAGTATAAGCCTTACTTCAACAACGGTTCCACAATACCAACCTCAACTCGGAATCAATAATCAAATTATCACCAAAGCTCATAAACATTATAAGAACGATCAATTTAACAATTAACTAGTCTAAGCATGGATAACATGATCAAGGAAAATAATAATTACAAAGAACAAATCCCACCCGCATGCTATAGCCCGACAAAAAGCATAAGTACTCGTCACCTCACATATACGTTGTACCCAAATGCTAAACATGTAGCAAATAGACAAATAAGTTCTAATCCCTAAGTCAAGGTTAACCACGACACTTACCTCGCTCCAAAGACCAAACTCAAAGCTCAACCACGGCTTTGTCTTTCAAACAAGCCTCTGAACCAATAGAATCTAGTAATTTACCAACCAAACGATTCAAATTAAGCCTTAGGAACTACCCACGATTGGAAGAATTCAATTTAGGTCATTATTGAAAAAGACAACAAAAGTCAACACCCGAGCCCGCTTGGTCCAAACCCGAAATTCGGACCAAAACCCGATTACCCATTCACCTCGAGCCCGGTTATTTAATTTACGATCCCAATCTGACCTCAATTTGAGGTCTGAATCCCCATTTTACAAAAATCTCAAATTTTACCCAAAACCCCCAATTTTCACTATGAAAACACAAGATTTTTGGTTAAAATATTGGAAATTGAAGTGAAAGACTAAAAGAAACTAGTTTAGAATCACTTACCAATGATTTGGGGAAGAAAAGTTCTTTGAAAAATCGCTCCTAGGGTTCTTGAGTTTGAAAATTTGAAGAATGAACGAAAAATCCATCTAAGCCCCATTTTGATCAGTTGCAAATGTCGCATTTGCGATGATGAACCCCGCAAATGCGAAGAATCCATCGCAATTGCAAAGACCTTTACATTTCTGCTTTCTTCGCCAATGCGAAGAATAGTTCGCAAATGCGAACTGTGACCCTCCACAAATGCGACCACTTGACCGCATTTGTGATCACTGCCCCTTCATGTCCCACTTTGCAAATGCGTAGTATATTTCGCAAATGCGAACATAAGGTGGCCCAGCTAGTCTTCGCAAATGCGATGAGTAGCTCGCAAATGCTGTGCACGGTGAAATCGGAGGACCAACTTCTCATTAGCAAAATGCTTCGACAGATCACTCTAGAGGTCCGGGATCTCGAGCCGGCCATTTTTCCTCGAGATATGTCAACATCCAGCCGAAGGTAACATCGACCGAAACCCCGACGAACGCAGAAAGTTCTCGAAGAACATATCCGAGGTCGACTAATTCTGTTCGAGCGGCTCAACATCGGGCCACGCACACGTCATAAAGCTAATTGGCTGTCCCATCTCCTTTTCTTTAGCACGCAACGTCTCTTATACTAAGTTTGGGCTCCCCCCTCTTATAAAAGGAGAGTCATTAATACCCTGTAAGGCAGAGCTCCAACAATTCTACAAAAGTGCAATAATATCTTCTCTCTCTCTTCTCTCTAAAAACTTATTAGCTCCCACTGATCCGAGGATACCTCGATATCCTTCGCCTTTATATGTGTTCTTCATTTTATATGTGTTCTTCATCGTATAATTTAGTTTTGGCTATAAAGAGCTTTATTTGATCATATCTCTAACTGTTATACTACCCTCGATTGTCCCAGATAGCCCGAGCTCGATCTCGAGGTCGACCCCGAAGCCCCCATCGACCAAACCTACATCCGGGTAGCAGCCCTTCGGTTCGATCATTATCTCGTTTTGACTCACGCTCCATCATTAAATTTCGTATTATTAGCATCGCCTGCTCTAACAACTAGCTCGGGAATAGATCACGTATTTTTAGAGTCCCATTTTACAAATTTAATTGTCGTTACCATTTTTACGGTAAATAGTTTGGCGCCCACCGTGGGGCTAAAAATAATAGTGATTATTTTTTTGCTAGTTTCATTACACAAACGCATATCATCTTTCACACTTTTTCTTGTCAAAGATCCTTTGATTTCAGGTAAAAACGTCTGGCTCAGTAAACAGAGTTGAGAACGACCGCCTCGAAGATCACGGGGAAAATGGTGTAGCTATCCCGACCGTCGGAGCACCACTACAGGATCCCGATAACGCACCCGGACCAGTACTAGCGGACGCGGACCACAGGACGCACAGCAAGTCAACGAAACTTCCCACACCGATAGAAGCGTGCGACACAACGACCGACAGGAAGTTCAGAAAACCCCGGCCCGGGAAGAACAGGAAGTTAGTCTTCACGTTATTTTTGAAATGTTACAGGCACAACAACTGGCCATTGCTCAGTTGCAAAGCCATCCGAGAACTCCCAGCACACCAGCACCGGAGATAGCTCCCCCCGCTGAGCAAATACCCGAAAGATCAAATGATATCAGGTCAGTGGCTGACCCCACCATAGTGAAGATGCTGGAGGATCTTACCAAAAGGATAGAATCGGGTGAAAAAATGATTGCAGCCAACGATAAAAAAGTCGAGACCTACAACTCTCGAGTGGATCATATCCCAGGAGCGGCCCCAAAGCCCATTCCTAAAAAATTCAGGACGCCGGAACTCCCCAAATACAACGGTACCACCGATCCCAACGAGCACGTCACCGCCTATACTTGCACTGTAAAAGGCAATGATATAAAAAATGACGAAATCGAGTCCGTGTTGCTGAAAAAATTTGGAGAAACACTTTCGAACGGGGCCATGATGTGGTATCACAACTTGGCTCCCGACTCCATAGATTCATTCGCCATGCTAGCAGACTCCTTCGTAAAAGCACACGCGGGAGCCATCAAGGTAGCAACGAGGAAGTCCGACGTTTTCAAAATCAAGCAAAGAGAGAATGAGATGCTGCGAGAATTTGTGTCCCGCTTTCAAATGGAACGAATGGAGCTGCCACCCATCTCCGACGACTGGGCGGTATAGGCCTTTACCCAAGGCCTGAACGAACGAAGCTCGGTGGCCTCGAAACAGCTGAAGCAAAACCTGATCGAATACCCGGCCGTGACTTGGTCGGGCGTCCACAACAGGTACCAGTCAAAGATCAGGGCCGAGGATGACCAACTGGGAGCCCCTTCGGGCTCGGTATACCCAAGCAGAATCTTGGTAAGAGAAGCGAGACCAAACAAAGAAAGGTACCAGCCGTACCTCGAAGGCAGGAGGAACGTCCCAAGACGCAACCTACCTCGTAACGATCGAAGGATAGATCGAGGACAGGACCCTCGAGGACTCATCAACAGAACCAGGTTCGATCGAAACATAGCACCAGCTAACGCACCCCACTTATCGGAATACAACTTCTGCGTCGATGTTTCAGACATCGTGTTCGCTATCGGCAAGATCAGGGACGCCAAGTGGCCCAATACGATACAATCAGACCCTTCGCAGAGAAATTACAACCTAGTATGTTAGTTTCGCAACACGCACGGTCACAGGACCGAGGACTACCATTAGCTACGAGAGGAAGTGGCTCGACTACTCAACAAAGGGCATCTCCGGGAATTCCTCAGCGATCGGGCCAAAAATCAATTCCGAGAGAGGGAGGCGACCAAGAAAAACGAGGCAAACAAACCGCAACATGTCATCCACACGATCATGGGAGGCGCCGATGCCCCGCAAGAACAAGTAGTGAGAAGAACAAATATATCCATCACCAGGGAAAAACGGACTTGGGGATATATCCCAGAAGACGCCCTCACGTTCAGCAAAGAAGACACCGAGGCCCTGTCTCAACCCACAACGGCGCACTGGTAATATCCTTTCTTGTAAATTCATTTTAGATAAAATGTGTACTCGTGGATCCAGGTAGCTCGGCCAATATCATCAAGGCGAAGGTAATAGAACGACTCGGGCTGCTCGAACGAATCGTGCCCGCCACTCGGGTCCTCAACGATTTCAACATGGCTAGCGAAACAACGAAGGGAGAAATCATCCTCCCGGTTACCGTGGCCGGCACAACCCAAGACGTTAAGTTCCATGTCATCGAGGGAGATATGAGATATAATGCCTTATTCGGATGTCCCTGGATACACTGCATGAGAGCAGTACCATCCACCCTCCATCAGGTGATAAAATTTCTGACAAAGGACGGGATCAAGACCGTCTGCGGGGAACAGCACGCGGCAAGGGAAATGTTCACTATACACGACATAGTACCAGCGCTCACATTTCCACCCCCAAATGAAACCACGATCAGACCAGGTCTCGAACTCGGTCGAACTTGACAAAGCAAAGTAAAAAAACATTCGCGCCGCATCTCTGCCTCCGGGAAGTTATAATAGGCTAAGTCCTAAGACGCCGCCTGCGCATGTAGCTTTACGGTACAACTATTCCTTTTCCTATGTTATTTTTTCAAATCCGAGATTAACCCTCGCGCAGACACCCAAACCGGAAGCTGCCTAGACGTTAGTACTGCTACGGAACCCCGAAGCCCCAAAGGCGCACCCGTTGCACTCTTTTCCTTCGACCGAGTTTTATCCTAAAAAAAAAGGTTTTTACCGGCAAGGTTTTTAACGAGGCAATGTCAGCAAGCCACCAGGAGGGGAACTCCGCAAAATATTCAGAACAAACCCCGCGGCTGTTGAAAAAGCGAGAAGGCATCCCCCCCGAAAAGCGATCCGCTCGTAGGAATTTTGGAAAACACCAGACAAGGTTTCCTGTAAGAAGACGATGTATCGAAACACCTGTGTATTCAGTCCTCGTCGGCAAAAATATGTACTATTGTATCATACAAATCAAAAAAAATACTTTTTGGAGGAGGAAACTCCTTCCCAGAGTAAAATAACGAATCTTTCCCCTGAAACATCCCGAAAAACGCAGGAACAGGTGCCAACAGTTCAAAGCGCCCCAAACGGCCTCCGGGTCGAGGCTATGAAACCGCAATATTCTTCAGGCAGGACAAACCCGCAAGCAATCAGCCTTGGCCCGATATAGGTCGGGCCAACCTAACAAGGTATATTGCGCCAACGGATCAAAGGACGCCTTCCAGCACTCCGTTCTCCGAACGGGGAAATCACATTGTATTCCCGGCAGGGTTCTCTTCACCAAATGCATCCCGAAATACTCGGAGACTTAATGCCGGCAATTGGGCACTCGCGTAACTCAGGACCGGAACTCCGGGTTCGTAAAGCCCCGTAAACGCAGCTCCGAGTTCACAAGAAGCGGTCTTCACGCTTAAACAACTTGATGACTCGGAGACTGACGATAATCGCCATGCTACATCACCGAAAAAACTGTAAGACCTCAATAGGCATGACAAAACTGTAAGACCTCAATAGGCATGACAAAACTGTAAGACCTCAATAGGCATGACAAACTGTAAGACCTCAACAGGCATGAAAATCCCGAAGTTTAGGCTATACGTTGCATTTGTAAGAATCCCGAAAGGGCATACCCTTGATGTAGACATCTAAACTATCACTCGGGATCAAAAATGGCTACGGCCAAACGCACATGACTACTGTCAAAACGGCTGATACAGCCAAAAAAATGCGACTCGGGGACGCCCGACCATCGCTAAACAAAATTACATGCCACTACTTTGAATATACTTCGGAAAGAACTGGTTAAAATAGGCTTCCCTCAACAGGCAAAAAACCCTATGAACCTTCCGAGGTGCTCGAAATATCGCCGATAACGACTTGAAATCGAGGTTCTTCCAGAACCGACGACGGGTCGGGCAAAAATCTTTCAAAAGACCTTAACGAGCAGAAAACAAGCCTACAAAAAAGCCCACGGGCAAAAACAGCGTGAGAGCCATTGTCGCCAGCTAAGCAAGCCTACGGGCCACATATCAAAAGGTCTCTACGACCAAAAAGCGTAAGAGCCATTGTCGCCAGCCAAATTGACAACTTGAGGATTAAAGTGAGCTCGAATCGTAACTCAATTCGGAGACCGGATCCAAAATAGTTAACTAAACAAGCCTACGGGCCACATATCAGAAGGTCTCTACTACGAAAAAGCGTAAGAGCCCTTGTCACCAGCCAAAACTGACAGCTTAAGGGTCAATTAAAGCTCGAATCGCAACGCGATTCAAAGACTGGGCTCGAAATGAGTTAAACTACAACATGTCTAAAGGCACGGCATAAGTGCCGCTGTCGCCGTCTGAGTAAAGCCTCCGGGCTACCCACCCGCATGGTCATTCCGACCCAAAACATGAAAGGCCATCGCCTTCTGCCCATACAGGCAGGAAAAAACTTCAGGATCGATTAAAGCTCAAGTCGCAACGTGACTCGGAGACTGGACCCAAAAATAAGTTGAAACAACCAAACGCCCAAGGGCGAGAAATAAAAGCCGTCGTCGCCAACCCAGACAAGCGCCAAATCTCGAGGGTCAATTAAGCTCGAGTCGGATCCCGACTCGGAGACTGAACCCGATAACGGTTAAAGCATACAAGCCTTGGAGCGAGTCCGGTAACGAATCGACCCAATCGAAATTTCAACAAGCAGAAATACAGAAGATATAAGTTGCGGGGTTCCACCCTCCTATCGCTGCATGCTGACGACAAGGCGCAGCCCCAACCTGCGTAGAATTTTGAAAATTGTGTATACATAACAAAGGAGGCAAGAAACGATCACTCCGCTTTTTTCTTCCGGCAGTCATAGCCCAGCGGTCTCCTCCTCATCATCCTCGGCATTGAACAACAGGAATTTGGCATCATGCTCCTCTCCTTTGGCTTGCTCGATCTCCCTCGAAAGATCAAAGCCCCTTTGCGTAAAACTCCTCAAAGACTTCCCTCCGATCCGCACCTCACGTACTCTCTGCTATTTTTTGCACGATCAAAGGTCTTTTGCAACTCAACTTTAGCGGCATCGGCGCTCCTCGAGTAAGCCACCATTTTCTGCCCCGACCTGGTATCATTCATCACAACCTCGGCTCGAACATTCGCCGCACCAGCACAAAAAGATCAAAGAACATGCAGGCTCGACAAAAACCTGACTCAATGCCTGAAACAGCTATATGGAACGTAAAGGTTCCGACACTTGCTCACGTCGGCAAATCGCACTCAAAGGTCCCCTGGCCTAAATAGATCAGTTCCGAACCCACAGGTGTCCCGCCGAAACACGGAAACCAGTTCGCCGGATCAAAAGCAATACAAAGGAGGTAAAAATTCATGGCTCCTCTCATTTTTTATGTATATGTATATAAGATGCGCTCTCCATCTACAAGCATAATCTGTAAGAGGCAAAACACAGAGTGGCAAGGCCGACACTCCAAAAAATGGTGGCCTATCGACCTCGGCCTCGTTCTTCAGGGCATCAGCCGTAAACGAGCCGGGCACCATGCCCGACTACCTTCGCCCGAGCAAATTCTTCCGAAAAAATGATACCCCCGGCATAAGTCCCTGCAAGCAAACACTCCCTTCGAAGGCCCTCTCGGCCTGGCTCAAATCATCGGCGATAAATCACCACTCCTTCACTATCCTCAGTTCAGCTTAGTGCTATGCCAGTCCGGGCACCGGCTGTTCCCGATCTGGACTCTTCAAAGAATCAAGGCACAGTTCTACAGCCATATCGACTCAAATCAAAGCTCAAAGATCCAAGATGCGGAGGGATCATGCCGAAACCTACCACAAAGCGAAGCCGGCAAAGCCTACTCAACGACCAAACACCTTCCTAGTAGCCCAACCCTTGTTGGCCTTAGGGAACCGCCGCTCCAAAAAACTTCAGGCTCAGACAATGCACTCTCCTCGGAGGCACAGGTCAGTCTCGCCCCAATAAAAGCTCCCTCACGAGTATGCAACACATATCTCATCTATCGCCATACCCGGTTTGTGCCATACCCCGAATAAGCAGCTGCTGAGGGCATGATCCGCCAAGTGCCATAAAATCAGCAAGCTCCGGGAATCCCCGGACGGAAGCAACTTCACAAGTGCATAAGAAAAAGGCCGGAATGAGCCAGCGCCAATCAAAGGCACTGGCCTCCGACCCCAAGGACTTCCGCCATAGCGAGATAATGCCCAAAGCAGACCGATAACGTCTCCACCAAATCGGCATATAGCCCCAGATAGCCTTTGTCATAGAAGTCTGATTTATAGAGGGGGAGGCGTACTTAACAAACGCCCATACAAAACGGGCTCCGGGTAATGACCAGGACGGCCCGAAGCACAGCCAGATCTCCATTCAGAAATCACCTCCGGGAAGTTACCGGCGTTCCGAGACCACGGATCCTCAGACGAGTCTCTTCTCAACGGCCATCACGAGGCCTGAAGGCCTCGACCACACTTTCGCGCGGAGAAAGGGCCTCGACGGCCCGAGGTTGTTGGCCCTATTTGGGCCGGCTGGGGAAGCCACAGAAGGACCCCGCACGCAGCCAGTTCGTCAACAGCAGGCTGGATGCAACACTCGCGCCCGAGGCCAGTATCGCAGATGACATAACAGGACCATGCACTCGAAGCTGCCAAAAAATATAAAGGAACGCGGCAAATATCGAAGGAAGAAACCAAGAAATTGTCTTTTGTATTTGCACAAGTATTCACTTACAGCAATTCTCGAAAGATCCTTACATATGATTACATTATACACAAAAGAGCAAAGAAACACAGGTAATATGCAAACCTAAGGATCTAGCCTGTTTATGTTGCGCTTCCATTATCACCCTCTCAGGTGTATGACCTCAGAGACAATATCTTCCGTGACCGATCCCCTCGGGGATCTCATCCTAAATCCTCCCGGAATGACATCTCCAAAAGGAAGGGCATAGAAGAGGAAGGCGGAGGAGAAAAGCAAATTGAAGAAGAGATGCTGGAAGAAGACGGGAAGTGGCTGGGCGAAAAATTTAGCTAGTACGAACTCTGCCTACCACCATCTCGAAGCCATTTCTTGAAACGTTGCCTCGGCCCGTGAGGCAACAGCCAGCGGAGACCGTCACCCGGGAGGCAACAGCTAGCGGAGACCGTCACCATACCCCTCAAGAATCCAAAGAGGATGTAACACGCCAAGCCGAGGAAGAAGGGTGAGCAACGGTGTGTAACCTGAGCCCCCTCTTGAGTAGCGGTGCATAATCTGAAATTTTCCCCGGTTCGGAAGAAATCGACCTCCTACCCCATCGCTCCAAGCCAACGAGGGCAGTAACAGTAACAGCAACAGCAGCAACAACAACAACAACAACAACAACAACAACAACAATAATAACATCACGGCGGCACAAATTCGTCCAACCAAAAAAGGATCGAGAGTTGGAGCTTGGCATATATGGCATAAGATCTTGAGGCCGTTGGCCTCAAACATAGCAAAGACTAAAAAATGGCAGGAAAGGATAGAAAGATGGATATCGAAGGAAGAGAGGCTAATAACAAGAAGCCCCATATATAGGGGGAGTGCAAAGTAACCAACGGCGCCGTTACTGCCCTCGAAAAGCATAACAACAGGCGCAATTAATGCGTTCATGGAAGCTGAATCGATAAAACCCCGAAGAACAAGGAGTCACGATATTTCTAAATGACCCTGGAGGAGCGAAAAGGTGAAACGCTTCGACATTTGTGAGAGGGGCTACGCCATCGGCACGATGTCATTTCAAGAGCCCGTGGAATGGGGTGTCAAAAACATTTCTTATCGCTACCCTCTAAGAAACGCGGAGACTATCTGTGCACGGTGAAACGGAGGATCGAATTCTCATTAGCAAAATGCTTCGACAGATCACTCCAGAGGTGCGGGATCTCGAGCCGGCCATTTTTCCTCGAGATATGTCAATATCTAGCCGAAGGTAACATCGACCGAAACCCCGACGAACGCAGAATGTTCTCGAAGAACGTATCCGGGGTCGACTAAGTCTGTTCGAGCGACTCAACGTCGGCCCACGCACACGTCATAAAGCTACTTGGCTGTCCCATCTCCTTTTCTTTATCATGCAACGTCTCTTGTACTAAGTTTGGGCTCCCCCCTCTTATAATAGGAGAGTCATTAATACCCTGTAAGGCAGAGCTCCAACAATTCTACAAAAGTGCAATAATATCTTCTCTCTCTCTTCTCTATAAAAACTTATTGGCTCCCACTGATCCGAGGATACCTCGATATCCTTCGCCTTTATATGTGTTCTTCATTTTATATGTGTTCTTCATCGTATAATTTAGTTTCGGCTATAAAGAGCTTTATTTGATCATATCTCTTACTGTTATACTACCCTCGATTGTCCCCGATAGCCCGAGCTCGATCTCGAGGTCGACCCCGAAGCCCCCATCGACCAAACCTACATCCGGGTAGCAGGCCCTTCGGTTCGATCATTATCTCGTTTTGACTCACGCTCCATCATTAAATTTCGTATTATTAGCATCGTCTGCTCTAACAACTAGCTCGGGAATAGATCACGTATTTTAGAGTCCCATTTTACAAATTTAATTGTCGTTACCATTTTCATGGTAAACAAATGCGAAACCATTAGAGGTCGCAAATGCGATACCTGATCTCGTAAATGCGAGAACAGAGGCGTGCACCAGAACTGAAACACCAACAACATTTCTAAGTCCAAATTTCACTCCGTAGCCTATCCAAAACTCACCCGAGCCCTCGGGGCTTCAAACCAAACTTGTATACATGTCTGAAAATATCATACGAACTTGGCATCACCGTGCCGCACCGTGTCCCAGGGACAAGCAAATGAGGGTCATCATACTGCCGCTCCCTGATGCGCTCAAACAATAAAGACCGAGCGACTGTACAAGCTAGAACACGACTGAGGTCAGAAACATCCAACCTCACGAACTGATTGACCAAGGCCTTAACATCTAATGCAAGCAGTCTCTCACCGACTAGAATGAACGCAAGGCTGCTATACTCACCGAATTTCTACTCAAAGCATCGGCCACCACATTGGCCTTCCCGGGATGATACAAGATGGCTATATCATAGTCTTTCAATAGCTCCAACCACCTCCTCTGCCTCAAATTGAGCTCCTTCTGTTTGATCAAGTACTGCAAACTCCGATGATCCGTGAATACCTCACACGACGCGCCGTAAAGATAGTGCCTCCAAATCTTCAGCGCGTGAACAATGGCTGCCAGCTCTAAGTCATGAACATGGTAATTCTTCTCGTGAACCTTCAGTTGCCGCGATGCATATGCAATCACCCTACCATCCGGCATCAATACCGCACCAAGTCCAATACGAGATGCGTCATAATATACCGTATATGATCCTGAACCTGTGGGCAACACCAACACTCGCGACGTAGTCAAAGCAGTCTTGAGCTTCTGAAAGCGTGCCTCACACTCGTCTGACCATCTGAACGGGGCACCTTTCTGGGTCAACATGGTCAACGGGGCTGCTATAGATGAAACCCCCTTTACAAACCGACGTAATATCCCGCCAAACCCAAAAAACTCCGAATCTCCGTAGTTGATATGGGTCTAGGCCAGTTCTGAACTGCATCAATCTTTTTGGGATCCACTTGAATACCCTCTACTGATACAATGTGCCCCAAGAAAGCAACTGAGTCCAACCAAAACTCGCATTTTGAAAACTTAACATATTACTGGTTGTCTCTCAGGGTCTGAAGTACGATCCGAAGATGCTGCTCATGATTCTCTCGACTGCGGGAGTAGATCAAGATATCATCAATAAACACAATCACAAAGGAATCCAAATAAGGCTTGAACACCCGGTTCATCAAATCCATAAATGTTGGTGGGGCATTTGTCAACCCAGATGACATCACTAGAAACTCATAATGCCCATACCTAGTCCGAAAAGCTGTCTTAGGGACATCGGATGCCCTAATCCTCAACTGATGGTAGCCAGACCTCAAATCGATCTTTGAAAACGCCTTGGCACCCTGAAGCTAATCAAATAAGTCATCAATCCTTGGCAATGGATGCTTGTTCTTGATGGTGACTTTGTTCAACTGTCGATAATCTATGCACATCCCCATCGATCCATCCTTCTTCTTCACAAACAAAAAGGGCACACCCCAGGGCGAGACACTAGGTCTAATAAAGCCCTTATCAAGCAAATCCTGCAACTGCTCCTTTAATTCTTTCAACTCTGGCGGGGCCATACTGTATGGAGGAATAGAAATGAGCTGAGTGCCCGAAGCCAAATCAATATAGAAGTCAATATCCATGTTGGCTGGCATCCCCGGCAGGTCTGCAGGAAACACCTCTGGAGACTCACGGACAACTGGTACTGAATCCATGGAAGGAACCTCCGCATAAGAATCGCGAACATAAGCCAAATAAGCTAGACACCTCTTCTCGACCATATGCCGAGCCTTCACATAAGAGATAACCCTGCTGGTAGAATGGCCAGGAGTCCCTCTCCACTCTAATCGAGGCAACCCCGGCAAGGCTAAGGTCACCGTCTTGGCGTGACAATCCAATATAGCATGATAAGGTGACAGCCAATCCATATAAAAAATGACATCAAAATCAACCATATCGAGAAGTAGGAGATCTACACGAGTCTCAAGACTCCCAATGGTAACCACACACGAACTATAAACACGATCTACCACAATAGCATCTCCCACAGGTGTGGACACATATACAGGAGCACTCAAAGAATCACGAGGTACACCAAATATGAAGCAAAATAGGATAATATGTAGGAATATATAGAACCCGGATCAAATAAAACTGAAGCATCTCTACGGCAAACTGAAACAGTACTTGTGATAACGACGTCAAATAACTCAGCCTCAGGCCTGGCTGGAAAAGTATCATCGAGGCTGGGCCGTACCACTCTGAACTACATCTCGAGGACGGGCCTGGCTAGCTGGCCTCCACCTCTAGCGGCCTGACCTCCACCCCTAACGACCTGACCTCCACCTCTAGCTACCTAACCCCTACTTCTAGCTGGCTGAGCGGGCGGTGAAGCACCCAGTGCCGGGACCGTGGCACGAGAACCCTAAGGCTGTGAACTGCTCGATGCTCGAGGGCAAAATCTAGCAATGTACCTCGGATCACCACAAGTATAACAGGACCTCGGCTGCTGTGACTGCTGACCCTGAAACTGACCCTGTCGACCTGAGTAACCACACTAAAAACTTTGGAGAGGAGGTGCACTAATGGGAGCTGGTGGTGCACTGTAGGCTAGCCGGTCGGAATTATGTATATGAGGGCCACGACCACCTGAAGCACCATGGGATGCTTGGAGTGCTGAGTGAAACGGCCTGTGAGGATGGCCTCTACCAAAAGTACCCTTGCCTCCAGATGAGGCACCACTGAATCCACCAGAATGACGAGGCCTCTTGTCAGACCATTGACCTCCCCTGTGCTAGAACCATCTCGACTCGCCCGGCGACATTGGTAGCCGTCTAAAAAGAAATCTCACTCCCGGTCTCCTTGGCCATCTACAACTTGATAGGCTGAGCGAGCCCCTCAATAAACCTCCTCACCCTCCCTCCCTCCCTCTCTCTCTCTCTCTCAGTAGGAAGTAAAAGAATAGCATGACGGGCCAGCTCCACAAAGCGGGTCTCGTACTGAGTGATAGACATAATTCCCTGCTGAAGACGCTCGAACTGCCCGCGATAGTCCTCTCTCAGTATGAAAGGAAGGAACTTCTCAAAAAATATCTTTGAGAACTGGTCCCAAGTAAGAGCAGGCGACACAGCTTGTCTGGTCAACACAAAGTCCTTCCACCATCTCATGGAGGAACCCATCATCTGGAAGACAGTAAAATCATTCTCCATTATCCCCATGTTCCGCAGCACCTCATGGCAGCGGTCAAGATAATCCTGTGGGTCCTCAGAAGGTGCACCACTGAAGTGAACTGGTAAGAGCTTGGTGAACTTGTCCAGTCTCAATAAGCCCTCGGAAGACATAGCTGGTCCATCACCGGCCTGTGCCGCAACAACCGGCTAACCTACCCCAACTGGTTGGGCTGCTGGAGTTCGAAACTGGGGAACCATTTGCTCCGGAGTGTGAGTAGCGGGAGTCTGTGCTCCTCCCCTAGCCTGAGAGACGGCTAATGCCATAGGAAATGTGTTGGCCAGTGCCACACTCTCCATAAGGCCCACTAAACGGACCAAGGCGTCCTGAGGCATTGGTGATGAACCCCTCTGGGACCTGAGCTGGTCAAATTGGCACAGTTTGAGCTGGAACCTCCTCGTCAAACTCCACCTGAGGCTCCACTGCCGGTGCTGCTGCTCGAGCTCTAGGCTGAGCTCTGCCCCTGCCCGGCCTCTGGCACGACCTCGGCCTCGACCTCTGCCCTTCGTTGGAGCTGCCACTAGGGGCTCTAGCTGCTGCTCAACTGAAGATGCAGTGTGTGTTCTCGCCATCTGCGAGAGATCAAGAGTAGAAGAGTTCAATTAGCAATGAGAGAACCAAAATCGCACGACAGAGAAGAATATAAGTGAAATTTGTTCCTAAAATTCATAGCCTCTAGAAGATAAGTACAGACGTCTCTGTACCGATCCTCCAGACGCTACTAAGCCTCCTCGTGAATTGTGAGACCTAGGCAACCTAGTGCTCTGATACCAACTTTTCACGACCCGGAATTCCTACCTTCGGGACCATGATGGCGCCTAATATTTCACTTGCTAGGCAAGCCTACGTTAGAGGATTCTTAAAGCCAACTTTAGTCAGTTTTAATAACAACAATAATTAAGCTAAATAGAAGCTAAATCTGAATTGCGGAATACATAAAACCCATAATATATGTTACAATTCGGATCTGGAGTCACGATTCACGAGCTTCTAAGATTTACAACAAACAAAGTCTAAAAGAAAATACAATTGTTCTGAAAGAAAGGAAACAGGAAAATAAAGAAACTAGGAAGGGACTCCCGGGTCTTCGGACGCCAGCAGATCTACCTTGGGTCTCCGAAAAACAAGTCCAACTACTAACCTCACGATCAGCTAGGGCCGGTACCAAAATCTGCACAAGAAGTGCAGAGTGTAGTAGGAGTACATGTGGTTCGACCACATGTACTCGTAAGTGTCGAGCCTAATCTCGACGAAGAAGTGACGAGGCTATGACAAGACTCCTATATAATAAACCTGTGCAAATAACAGTATATGTACAAGGTAACAACAAATAAAAGCTAAACAATAATATCGGGAGGGAGACATGCTAAAGAGAAAATACAAAATACGAGAATCACAGCGGAATGATAACCAGAATAGTCAATATGCTTTTAACCAGTAAAACAATTAAACACAGTGAAAGAAATTGAACGGCATCACCATTCGTACTTTTTCTCTCAACCTTGCAATGAATTAATGAAACTGCACGGCATCACCCTTCGTGCTTTTACTCTCACTCACAGTATAAATAAATAGAAACGGCACGGCATCACCCTTCGTGCATTAACTCTCATAATATGGCACGGCATCACCCTTCGTGCTTTAACACTCGCAATATGGCACGGCATCACCCTTCGCGAATTAACACTCACATACGGAACGACATTACCCTTCGTGCATTAACACTCTCCCTTACGACATAACAATAAACAAGTAAAAACAGGGGGATATGATCAATAATTATACGCCTTACTTCAACAACGGTTCCACAATACCAAACTCAACTCGGAATCGATAATCAAATTATCAGCAAAGCTCATAAACATGATAAGAACGATCAATTTAACAATTAACTAGTCTAAGCATGGATAACATGATCAAGAAAAGCAATAATTACAAAGAACAAATCCCTCCCGCATGCTATAACCCGACAAAAAAAGCATATGTACTCGTCACCTCACATATAAGTTGTACCCAACAGCTAAATATGTAGCAAATAGACAAATAAGTTCTAATCCCTAAAGTCAAGGTTAACCACGAAACTTACCTCGCTCCAAAGACCAAACTCAAAGCTCAACCACGGTTTTGCCTTTCAAACAAGCTTCCGAACCAATAGAATCTAGCAAATTACCAACCAAACGATTCAAATTAAGCCTTAGGAACTACCCACGATTGCAAAGAATTCAATTTAGATCGTTATTGAAAAGTCAACAAAAGCCACATCCGGGCTCGTTTGGTTCAAGCCCGAAATTCGGACCAAAATCCGATTATCTATTCACCCCCGAGCCCGGTTATGTAATTTATTTTGGAATTTGACCTCAATTTGAGGTCTAAATCCCCATTTTACAAAAATCTCAAATTTTACCCAAACCCCCAATTTCTACTATGAAAACACAAGATTTTTGGTTGAAATCTTAGGAAATAAAGTGAAATATTGAAAGAAACTAGTTTAAAATTGATAACTGCGATTTTAACACGTTTTATGCCCATACTTGCCTATGCTATATGTATGAATTGTCATAAAATAGACCTAGAATGCTTACAAAGTGCGCTTGATTGCAGGTTTGAGCGACAATATGACAAAAGTCAAAAATCGGCTCGAAACGGAGTGAAACCTGCTCAAGTGTCAAAAATCATTGAAGTGGGGACAAGAGGACCTAGCGCGGACCGCACTGATTTGCTGTGCGGCCGCGCTAGGAGATTCAGAGAGCATACATTTCAAGGGTAACCATACGCGGTCCGCGCTCCTTTCTACGCGATCAGCGCTTGTGTCCACGCGGTCGCGCTTCATTGTTGCGCGGTCCGCGCCCATTAGCCTGCGCGGCCGCGCTACCTTTTTGCGCGGTCCGCGTCCTCTGCTTTAGAAGTAAGTGATCGAAGACCAAGACCCCTACGCGGTCGCGCTGCATTTCTGCGCGGTCCGCGCCAGCCCCGCAGGGGTATTTTTGTCCAATTTTTCTAGCCTAGTATAAATAGAATATTTTATTATTTCTAGGTTAAGCATTAGATATCAGATAGCTGCTGCACTCGTGAGACTCAAGTTTTAGCCTATTTTGGGCATTTTCATCTTGTTTTATCGTGGATTCTTGCAGATTAACATTCTAGTTAATTAATATGTTGATTTTATCTACTACTTCAATTTCTGTTGCTATTATGTCTAGCTAAACCCATTAGCTAGGGTTGTGGCTCAACCCTAGTGTGGGTAATTAATGGGTGTGATTGTTAAATGCTTGAATGATGTTGGGTGTTTGCTATTTGGGTTAATTTTATGATTTAACTAGGATTTGGTGGTTGCAAACACTAAATTTAGCTTAGTGGGTCTTGACTCTTCTTGAGAAAGAGTGTCTATGACTCCAAAATTAAACCAACAAGGAATTGGGGTGGACCCATGAGAATGGTAGTCCCAATTAACGGGTTAAACCTCGAGAGAGTAATTACCCAACTTGAACCCTAAGTTGCTTGGGCCCAATTGGTCTCGAGAGAGTCAATTGGGCAAAATTACTCTTTCTACCGAGAGGTGTGAGAGTGAGTGCAATCGTGCAACGGTTATAGCATAAGCCCCAAAATCATCATTCTTGTATTAGGAATCTCTACCTGTTAGTTGACCACCTAGGTAAATGCCACGACCCTAGTGTCTTTCTCTATCTTGCATACAACCTAGAATTAATATCTTAGCATAATTTAGTTATAATTAGTAGTTGTTAAATTATAGTTGATAATCATAAAAACCCAAAAATGTTGGAAGATCAATTAGAAGCAAACACGTATTTCTAGACTAAGCAAATATCCAACTCCCTTTCTAGCTCCCTGTGGAAATTGACCCCGATATCACTATTGGGTAAAAGTATTAGCGCCCACTCTTCCTAAGGTTGAGTCCGCTGCGATCACTTTTTGGCGCCGTTGCCGGGGAGCTTACGGTGTTGACTATTTGTGTAGCTAGTTTTGTGTTTTTCTTCTCTTTTCTTCTTTTTACTAACTTTATTTGTGTTGATCCATCAGGTACACATGGCTCTAAACGGAAATGACCCTCTTGGCAATGCCTTAGAGGGGGAGGAGGTTGAAGATGTTGAGCAAGATGAGCTTCCGGTACCTCAAGTACCACGGAGAGGTAGACATGCCAATGCTAATGTAAATGACAACAATACTATTCCAGACCCTCCTCCGCCACCGCCAAGAGCGGTCCCAAGAGTTCTTCCTAATCAAGGGTACGCGAGTGCCATCGTTCCTCCCCGAATCCGGTCGGGGAACTTTCAAATCACAAATGTCATGTTGACCTTGTTCGAGCAAAGGGGATATTTTACGGGCGCCTCCGACCAAAATGCATACAAGCACTTGAAGGGGTTCGTAGATACTTGATGGGGCAGCAAACAAACAAACGTGTCAGAGGATGCGTTGCGATTGAGGCTTTTCCCGTTTTCTCTTCGGGGCAAAGCGTTGGACTGGTTTGAAAGGTTACTCTATCACCACATGGGATGAATTGGCGGACAAATTTATTGCCAAGTTCTTTTCTCCAAGTCATATGGCGGCTCTTCGGGACGAGATTATTGCTTTCAAGCAAATGCCAACGGAACCATTGCATGAGATCTGGGAGCGATATAGAACAATGGTGAAGGAGTGCCCTAACAACGGCATGACTGAGGCGATGATCCAGCAGACTTTCTATAGGGGCATCAACACCACGAATCAATGCATTGTGAACTAATTGGCCGGTGGGAACTTTATGAAACTTTCTTACCAAGAGGCATGTGACGTACTTGATGAAATGGCTGACACCTCTTCGGCATGGCAAAGCCGAGCGAATGTACCCCAAGGTGACCCCACAGTCATCTATTTGCACAAGGAGTTGAGTGACCATGGCCAAGCTATTGCCGAACTTACAACAACAATGAATCAGTTGGCGAAGGCGCAATTGCAACAAGTACAAAACCCGCGCCAAGTCAATGCAATGGAGAATGTTTCTATGCTAAAAAGGAGGCAAAGATGGCAACAACAACCTCAAGGTAATGGTGAGCAATTTGACAACAACAATGAAGGTGGTGGTTATTCGAACGAGTGTTTTGAAGATCAAAGTGAGGAATGCCAATATGTCAATAACTACCAAGGAAATAGAGGAAATCAAGGGAATCAACAATGGCGCCCCCAAGGCAATTGGGGCAATCAACAAGGAGGCGGCAATTGGAATAACAATAATCAACAACAAGGTGGTAACAATTGGAACAATAACAATCAGAACAATAATTGGGGTAATCAAGGTAATACCCAAGGCAATTGGAACGGGAACAACAACAATTGGAACAACAACAATAGCAATCAAGGAGGGTGGAATAATGGTGGTAGGGGGCAAGGCTTGCAAAGGTCCCCCATGTTCCAACAGCCAAACAATCCACCCCCCTTTCAGTCACAAGGGCCTAGTTCTTCTGGAAGTGATATGGGACGGATAGAGATGATGTTCGAGCAGATGATGAAAAAGAACCAAGATTCTGACGCACAATTGGCTTCGCATAACACGTCTATCCGGAACCTAGAGGTGCAAATAGGACAAATCTCTCAAGCTTTAAATACCCGACCAAAAGGTGCGCTACCAAGTGATACGGTAGTGAACCCGAAGGGGGTAACAATCATGTGATGGCGGTTATAACTAGGAGTGGAAGAGGCGATGATGTGCATGCCTCGGTTGAGAATCAAGTTGTGAATGATGAAATTGAGTTGCATGATGATGATGCACCTTTGACTGTTGACAATGTGGTTGAACCAATAGTGACAAATGATGTGCGGATTGATATTGATGATGAGGCCGGGATAGAGACTCAAGATACCGTGAACCCGTCTAGGGAACACATTATTGATATACCCGAGCCGGCGGTGCCCAAGGCCAAGGCACCCTTTCCTAGACCACCTCCACCATATCTTCAGATGTTAGCAAAGTAAAAGAACGACAATCAGTTCAAGAAATTCATAGACATGATGAAGAGCCTCACAATCAATGTTCCTTTAGTGGAGGCACTTGAACAAATGCCTGGGTACGCAAAATTTATGAAGGATTTAGTCACCAAGAAGCTTTCTACGGAGTGTGAAACAATAAAGATGACGTACCAAGCTAGTGCCATTGTGCATTCTATGGCCCCGAAACTAGAAGACCCTGGAGCTTTCACTATTCCTTGCACTATCGGAAGTGTGGACTTTGCTAAGGCCCTATGTTACTTGGGGGCTAGCATTAATCTGATGCCGTACTCAGTCTTCAAGACTTTGGGAATTGGGCAACCTAGGCCAACCTCAATGAGACTTCAAATGGCGAACCGGTCGATGAAGAGGCCTTTAGGTATAATCGACGATGTGCTTGTTCGGGTGGAAAAATTTATATTGCCGGCCGACTTTGTCATATTGGATTGCGAAGTGGATTTCGAAGTGCCTATTATTCTTGGAAGACCTTTCCTAGCTACGGGGAAGGCATTGGTTGATGTGGAAGCAGGGGAGTTAACATTCCGTGTGGGTGATGAGAAGGTGGTATTTCATGTGTGCAAGTCATGAGGCAACCCAATAGTACGGAGGTGTGTTCATTTGTGGACATTGTCACGGCGGTGATAGTGGATGACACAAGTGCTTTGATTAATGTTGAAGATCCTCTTGAAGCCGTGCTTCTTAACATGGATGCCAATGATGATGCTGGTAGAGTGGAGTGCGTGAATGCATTGTATGGAATGGGTTCATATTCATATGAGCCTAGGAAACTATCTTTGGATCTTGAAAATCGCAAAACTCCGCCAACCAAGCCATCAATTGAGGAGCCACCGGTGTTGGAGTTGAAACCACTTCCTCCACACCTCAGGTATGAATTCTTGGGCTCTAATTCTACTCTTCCAGTTATTCTTTCTTCTTGCCTTACTAACTTGCAGGTTGAGGCCACTGTGGAGGTGCTTCAAAAGCGAAAAAGGGCAATAGGATGGACTTTGGCGGACATCAGGGGAATAAGCCCCGCATTTTGCATGCATAAGATCATTTTGGAGGAGGATGCACGGCCATCTCTTGAACATCAAAGGAGACTCAACGAGGTGATGCAAGAAGTAGTAAAGAAAGAGGTTATCAAGTGGCTTGACGCCGGTGTGGTTTACCCGATCTCGGACAGTTCATGGACCTCTCCGGTCCAATGTGTGCCAAAAAAGGGTGGAATGACGGTAGTGACCAATGCCAACAATGAGTTGATTCCTACTCGGACAGTTACGGGTTGGAGAGTTTGTATGGACTATAGAAAGCTGAACAAGGTGACAAGGAAAGATCATTTCCCACTACCATTCTTGGACCAAATGCTTGATCGTCTTGCGGGCCGGGCCTTTTATTGTTTTCTTGATGGCTACTCAGGGTATAATCAAATTCTCATTGCCCCGGAGGATCAGGAGAAGACAACCTTTACATGTCCTTATGGCACGTTCGCTTTCTCGAGAATGCCATTCGGACTATGTAATGCCCCAGCGACCTTCCAAAGATGTATGATGGCAATTTTCACCGACATGGTGGAGGATATCTTGGAGGTATTCATGGACGACTTCAGTGTGGTGGGAGATTCATTTGAAGAATGTTTGGTGAACTTGGATAGGGTTTTGGCAAGATGTGAAGAAACCAACCTTGTGCTCAACTGGGAGAAATGTCACTTTATGGTGCAAGAGGGAATTGTATTGGGTCACAAAATCTCAAGGCAAGGAATTGAAGTTGATAAGGCAAAAATAGAGGTTATCTCAAGGCTCCCTCCCCCTACTTCTGTCAAAGGGGTGAGGAGTTTTCTTGGTCATGCCAGGTTCTACCAGCGATTTAAAGATTTTTCAAAAATTGTGAACCCGCTTTGCAAGTTGTTAGAGAAGGATGTCAAGTTTATTTTTGATGAGAAGTGCATGGAGTCTTTTGAGCTATTGAAACACAAGTTGACAACAACTCCTATAATCACCGCACCTAATTGGGATTTGCCTTTTGAACTTATGTGCGATGCGAGTGATGTAGCGGTTGGGGCGGTGCTAGGCCAAAGGATCAACAAAATGTTCCATCCTATGTATTATGCTAGCAAGACTATGAATGAGGCCCAGAGAAACTACACAGTGACAGAAAAGGAGCTATTAGCTATTGTGTTCGTGATGGAGAAATTTCGACCTTACCTTATGGGAGCAAAGGTGATCATACACACGGACCATGCAGCCCTCCGGTATTTGATGACTAAGAAGGATTCGAAAGCAAGATTGATGAGATGGGTGCTACTCCTTCAGGAATTTGATTTAGAGATTGTGGATAGAAAGGGAAGCGAGAATCAAGTTGCAGACCTTTTGTCCCGATTAGAGGAAGATGGGAGACCAAGTGATGGTATTGAGATTAATGATAGGTTCCCTGACGAGCAGCTTCTTTCCGTTTCTATGTGTGAAATGCCATGGTTCGCGGACATCGCCAACTTCATTGTGACTGGTAACGTCCCGTGTGAGCTCTCTTCCAACCAAAGGAAGAAACTCAAGCGGGATAGTTTGGATTTCTATTGGGATGATCCGTATTTGTTTAGAATTTGCACGGATGGAGTGATAAGAAGATGTGTACCGGAAAGTGAACAAATGAGAATATTGGAGGCTTGTCACTCTTCTCCCTATGGTGGCCATCACGGGGGGGTGAGGACAGCCTCAAAAGTTTTGAGTTGTGGCTTCTATTGGCCCACGTTGTTCAAGGATGCTAGTGAATTGGTGAAGAGATGTGATGCATGTCAAAGAGCCGGCAGTATTTCCAAGAAGGATGAGATGCCCCTCAATACAATTCTTGAGGTGGATATTTTTGATGTTTGGGGCATCGATTTCATGGGTCCGTTCGTGAGCTCCTGTGGTAATACTTACATTCTCGTGGCGGTGGACTATGTTTCAAAATGGGTGGAAGCCGTGGCTCTACCCAACATTGAAGCCCGAAGTGTTGTAGCATTTTTGAAAAAGAGAATCTTTACGAGATTTGGTACTCCTCGGGCCATTATTAGTGATGGGGAGTCCCATTTTTGTAACAAGGCTTTCGACTCATTGCTTGCTAAGTATGGAGTTAATCACAAAGTGACCACCCCCTATCATCCACAAGCTAGTGGACAAGTGGAAGTGTCAAATCGGGAGTTAAAGAGTATTTTGTCCAAAACGGTGAATGCTAATAGGACCGATTGGTCGAAGAAATTGGATGATGCTCTTTGGGCTTATTGGATGGCCTACAAGACTCCAATTGGTATGTCTCCGTATCGGTTGGTGTTTGGTAAAGCTTGCCATCTTCCGGTGGAACTTGAGCACAAGGCTATGTGGGCATTGAGGAAGTTGAACTTGGAATGGGATGTTGCAGCCAATCTCCGAGTGGAGCAATTGAATGAGCTTGATGAGTTTAGATTTCATGCCTACTCCAGCTCGTCTTTGTACAAGGACAAGATGAAGTACCTTCACGACAAGTATGCTCGGGTAATGAATTTAAGGTTGGTGATATGGTTCTTCTTTTCAACTCCCGGTTGAGGTTATTTCCGGGCAAGCTCAAGTCTAGGTGGAGTGGCCCTTTTGAAGTGGTATTTGTGACTCCCTTTGGTGCTCTTGATCTCAAAAACAAAAATGGCGAGGTATTCCGGTCAATGGGCATCGTGTGAAGCATTACTCGGGGAAGATTGATGACAGCCACGTGGTGGCACTCCTTCATTTGAAATGATGAGATGGTAACATGCGTCGTGCTGCGACGTTAAATCAGGCGCTTCTTGGGAGGCAACCCATGTCTTTTTCTATTTTGTTGATTCTCTTTATAGACTAGGATTTTTTGAGCTAATGGTTTGTGAGATGTTGCAGGGATAATGTTGAACCAGTGCAGAACAAAAAAAAAATAAAAAATTGTCAGGTCTCTGAAGTTTGCCAACGCGGCCGCGCTACAAAACAGTGCGGTCCGCGTAGGCTGGTCCAATGGGGTTATAAGTCTCTGAAATTTCCAGCGCGGCCGCGGAGCATTTTTGTGCGGTCCACGCTGGGAGAGCTAAAATGTCATGCTCTCTGAAGTTTTCCCATGCGGCTGCGTAACAAAATAGTGCGATCCGCGTGGGAAGCTCATCTCAATGTGAAGGAGTGAAATCCAGCGCGGTCCGCGTCCATTTTTGTGCGGCCGCGCTGGTAGGTAGGTGATGGGTCCCACAGTTTTCCTATAAATAGAGACCCTAGGCCTCATTTTACCCTTTACGCATTTTGACCTCCTGGGCTAAAACTTTTACTATTCACTGACCTTTGCTTCAAATAGTTGAATCTTCATAACACCTGGTAACATTCCTTGCCAATTTCATTCATAGTTTTAATTTTTAATTATTGTGCTTGCTTTCCAGTAGTGTAACTTCTTATTTTCTTCTCATTTTTCTTAGGTTTAATGATTAGCTTAGCTTTTTTTTGTATTCATCTTGAACATTGGGCATGAACTTCAATATGAGAAATTGAGTAGGGACAACTAGGACCCAAAGACTTGATGAAAAATGGACCAAAATGCTAAACCCTAGCTCTGTTCATTTAAATAGCCCTGCGCGGCCGCACATCATTTGTGTGCGGTCCGCGTCGTTTCCTCTGTGGTGCCTACTTAGACCAGCTCGGCCGCATCATATTTTTGAGCGGTCCGCGCTGGACCAACGCGGCTGCGGTCCATATCAGTGCGGACCACGTTGGGGGGATTCAGAGAGCTTCACCAGGGGCATATGCCCTGCGCGGTCCGCGCCCCCATGTACTGTTTCTGTGTTATGCATATTACCTATGTTTTCTCCTCCTGTGTAACTCATTTAATTCACTACATGTGCTTAAACTAACAATGTTAGACGCGATTTTTTCAGAGCATGATTATGAAACGAGGAGGTACAGAACAACAGCAACCCGGGAGAGTTGGTTCCTCCCGAGGGGGACAAGGAAAGAGAATTGCTAAACTCACTCCTCAGGCTTGGGCAAACATTAAAAAGACCCGTAAGCTGATACGGGCTGCTGATAGGGCTGCCTCCCACTCTTCGGGGAGTGAGTATGCACCCTCCCGGAGCATCACCTCAGAATCAGCCCCCACTCACACCTCTGACCCATTCCAATTACATGACACTCCTCCACCTTCACCCACCTCCAAGAGACCGATCAATGTAATTTCGGATTCGTCTGATGAGTTCGTAGCAAGAAGTGAGGCACAATACTCCACCTCCCCCACAGCTTCATTATCTGGGGAGAGTGCAGGATATGGTGAGGGAGGTGAGCCTCAAGTTAGGGGAGTTGATCGAACCAGAATGCCTGAAGCCTGGGCAGACAGATTTGTTAGTGAGATAGCATTCCACAAATTTAGAGAGTGGTGGCCCGTGAGGAAATTATTCCCGGAGAGAAAATTCATTGACAATGATCTTCTACCTCTCAACCCAAAGGTGCAAGAGCAATTCCGTAATAGAGACGGCTGGGGTTTCTTCAAGGAGAAGTGTATTGAGGCCAATGAGCATATGGTAAAAGAGTTCAATAGCAATGTTTCTCACGTGGTTAAGGACACAAAGGCGACGAAGGTGCGGGATAAAATGGTGTTGTTTGATGGGAAGTCCTTGAATGAATGTTTGGGTTTCAAAGAGGAAGATGAAACAGAATACTTGGCAAAGCTAGCAATGGGTGAGGAGGTGCGTCCTTGGTTGGCCGAATACTTGGCAACCCCGGGCACTGTTCCAAAATGGTTGAAGGCAGGGGAGAAGATTCTACGGAACACGTTCAATTTTGAGGCAAAGGGTTGGTTGACATTCGTTTGTAGTAGACTTGATCCCTCCACACATGATCACTCAGTTCCTCTTGCCCGGGCTGTTCTTGTGGCATCTATCATGACCGAGCTTCCTCTCAATGTGGGCAACATCATCTCGAGGGTGATTGCTGCAGTCGGACAGGAGACCAACATAGACTACCCCTTCCCGAACACTCTGTCCATGTACTTTAGGGATTTGGAGGTGAAGAAAAAACGTTTTGATTTCAAGACAAAGCCGGTGGCCCCCTATTCATGGTATAGCCAGTTGGGTTCAGAAAACCCAAAATCCAAAAAGTACCAGCCACCCACCTCTGCCCCAACTGGCCAGTCTGAAGAGCCAGTTGCGGTAGAGCCTTCTATTGGGCCATCCTCCATCCTGACCACTTCCACCAGTGAGCCCTTACCCCCAGGCCCTTCTACTTCAGCTGATCCGGCAGTTCCTATTTCGAAGACTCATCGGTTCACTGCCCACCAGCTCTGTCATTCCTTAGCCAGTCTAAACAATTGGATGTCAGCAGCGACATCCAAGTTGTCCACTTTGGCTACAACAGTTGAGGCACAGTCAGCACTAGCCATTGCTCAGATTCCTTCTTCCATTGAGGAGACTTTGAAGAAGCTCTTGGCCAACCAGGAGAAGATTTTGGAGACCCAGGCCACCTTGACTACGGCAGTGGCCTCACATGGAAAGGCTTTAAAGGAGCTTGCAAAGGAACATAAGAAAATAAGAAAGTCGATGGCGTCTCGGGAGTCGGTAAAGAAGCTGCGAGTAGATGTGGACAAGCTTTTGGAAGATCAGATGCCATTAGACTTGCTATTGGGAGATCCAGCTATAGATCCAGCAGCAGCACAACCACAGCAAGAGGAGAAGCCTAGGCACCCAAGGAAGAAGAGGAAGCTTCCTAGCACTGAGGGTGTTGTGATAGAGGTGGCACAGGTTCAGGAGGGTACTTCCAGTGCTCCTCCAGATGTTCAGCCAGTCCATGACCCGGACCCTATCCCAGCAGCAGAGCAGCAGCAGGCCGGGAACCAGTCTAAGGTTCCTGCTAGTACAGCGGACCAGGGGACCACTGATCAACTCATGCAGTCGGACCAGGCTTGAGGAGCCATTCTATATCCTTTCTCTGTTTTTATGCTTATTTTGGTAGTTGGCATTGGGGACAATGCCAGCTCTTATTTGTGGGGGTGCGCCCTACTGTTTTGATACATTTGGATGACTGTATATATTTGACTTTTAGTTTATGTTTTAGATTTGATAGTTGGCCTGTATATAACTGCTTTGATAGTTGGCCTGTATATAACTGCTAATTTTGGCTACTTCTCTACTTTTATGTATATATTCATCCCCGTTGTATATTCTACTCCCCTTTGTACATATTCATTCGGTTTTTCTATTTTCGTTAAAAATTTTCGTTTTTAGCTTGGTATTTAGGCTTGTAGCCTTTTGTTTTGGTTTTGGCGTTGTCAATAAGCCCTTGGTTTTCTTAATGCCACGGTTCTTTCCAAGGGTAGTGTGTTGTGCGAACCGGGTGGCTCTTCCCAATGATAGATGGCGTGACAACCTTCTTAAGGGTTTGAGTCTGTTTTTGATTTCTTTTTCTTTTGATTTTGCGTAGTTAAGGGTACCTCAAGCAATATTTCACTTGGGCCTAACACATTTACCTTTGATCCCATGGTCAAAGACATAATGTTGTGCTTAGGATGGTGAAAGTTGTGGCCATGAGACTCTTGTGTTGACCAAACAATCATCATGTGGTCTTGTTGAACCATTGTGCGCTTGAATCGTAACTAAGGTCGTTGTGGGCCCTCAACTCGATATCTTTAGAAATCCTTGAGGGTGTGTGGTGAGAATTAGAATTGTGAGTCCAAGTCCCGAGCCGATGGTCTAGAACTTGCCCCGAATGTTTGTTGAGGCGAAATCCTAGGTGAAATTTGACTTGAGAAGTGATTATAGGCTCTCCTTGGTCCAAATTCTAAGTTGAACAACTCCATAGCCTACCAATGAAATGATTCCCTAGTTAACCCTTTTGAGCCTTAAACTTCCTCCTTTCATGAACCAAAACTACAAGCCTATACCCGTTTTTAATGAGACCCTCTCGGCACCCACATCTTCCCTTNAATGTGGTAAAGAGGCACAAAAGCAAAAGAAAAGGGAGGCAATGAAAAAGAGAAAAAGACAAAAAGAAATACAAAAGTGAATAAGAACCAAAAAAGGGGATTCAAAGAAAACAAAGTGAAAAAAGGTTGTGTAAAAGTAGAAAAAGGAGAAAGGTTTGAATTGCAAAAGAAAGATTGACAATGTGTCTCTCTAACCCCTTGAAAGAATTGAAATACTCAAATGAGTCAAAAAGTATGCCAAAATGAATCAAAGGAAGTGCTGAAGGGAAGATTGAACCTAAATGAACAAAAACATGTCCTACCTTTACCCAAAAGCCTTCACAATGACTCCTCAAAAGCCCTATATGATCTTGAGTTGAGGGAAGCTTACATTAGTGGATACTTACATAAGGGGCAAGCATATGGTACCTAAAGCTGGACTTATGACCTTCTTTGTGAGAGAAATGAGTGAAAAATCCATCAACCTCGGGTTGTGTGTCATTACTCTAAAAGGTGAGGTTCGCTTAGGGAGAGTTGAGGATGTGTGAGTTTGGGTTCCACAATGACCAAGGTATTTGAGAAAAGCTCCTTGATGAAATGAATCAACCCTTGATGCTCTTGTATCACATTTGATCCATAGTTCTTAAAAGTTTAAAAATGTGTTAATGATGCATTCGTATTGAAGGCAATTGTTAGTTCCAATTGATGCGTGATGAGGCTTCCTTAGGATAAGCTGAAATTACTTGGATGTTTCCTTTTGAGGGGTGGGTCTTATCTTATTTGCTTGAGGACAAGCAAAGGTTTAAGTTTGGGGGAGTTGATAACTGTGATTTTAACACGTTTTATGCCCATACTTGCCTATGCTTTATGTATGAATTGTCATAAAATAGACCCAGAATGCTTACAAAGTGCGCTTGATTGAAGGTTTGAGCGACAAGATGACAAAAGTCAAAAATCGGCTCGAAACGGAGTGAAACCTGCTCAAGTGTCAAAAATCATTGAAGTGGGGACAAGAGGACCTAGCGCGGACCGCACTGATTTGCTGCGCGGCCGTGCTAGGAGATTCAGAGAGCATACATTTCAAGGGTAACCATGTGCGGTCCGCGCTCCTTTCTACGCGGTCAGCGCTTGTGTCCATGCGGTCGCGCTTCATTGTTGCGCGGTCCGCGCCCATTAGCCTGCGCGGCCGCGCTACCTTTTTGCACGGTCCGCGTCCCCAGCTTTAGAAGTAAGTGATCGAAGACCAAGACCCCTACACAGCCGCGCCAGCCCCGCAGGGGTATTTTTGTACAATTTTTCTAGCCTAGTATAAATAGAATATTTTATTATTTCTAGGTTAAGCATTAGATATCAGATAGCTGCTGCACTCGTGAGACTCAAGTTTTAGCCTATTTTGGGCATTTTCATCTTGTTTTATCGTGGATTCTTGTAGATTAACATTCTAGTTAATTAATATGTTGATTCTATCTACTACTTCTTCAATTTCTGTTGCTATTATGTCTAGCTAAACCCATTAGCTAGGTTTGTGGCTCAACCCTAGTGTGGGTAATTAATGGGTGTGATTGTTTAATGCTTGAATGATGTTGGGTGTTTGCTATTTGGGTTAATTTTATGATTTAATTAGGATTTGGTGGTTGCAAACACTAAGTTTAGCTTAGTGGGTTTTGACTCTTCTTGAGAAAGAGTGTCTATGACTCCAAAATTAACCCAACAAGGAATTGGGATGGACCCATGAGAATGGTAGTCCCAATTAACGGGCTAAACCTCGAGAGAGTAATTACCCAACTTGAACCCTAAGTTGCTTGGGCGTGTTGGCCTACCGAATTGGTCTCGAGAGAGTCAATTGGGCAAAATCACTCTTTCTACCGAGAGGTGTGAGAGTGAGTGCAATCGTGCAACGGTTATAGCATAAGCCCCATAATCATCATTCTTGTATTAGGAATCTCTACCCGTTAGTTGACCACCTAGGTAAATGCCACGACCCTAGTGTCTTTCTCTATCTTGCATACAACCTAGAACTAATATCTTAGCATAATTTAGTTATAATTAGCAGTTGTTAAATTGTAGTTGATAATCATAAAAACCCAAAAATGATAGAAGATCAATTAGAAGCAAACACGCATTTCTAGACTAAGCAAATATCCAACTCCCTTTCTAGCTCCCTGTGGAAATTGACCCCGATACCACTATTGGGTAAAAGTATTAGCGCCCACTCTTCCTAAGGTTGAGTCCGCTGCGATCAAAAATCACTTACCAATGACTTGGGGAAGAAAAGTTCTTTGATAAATCACCCCTAGGGTTCTTGAGTTTGAAAATTTGAAGAATGAACTAAAAATCCTGTCTAAGTCCCATTTTGATCAGTCGCAAATGTCCCATTTGCGGCCTGGGGTATCCATCGCAATTGCGAAGACCTTCATATTTCTGCTTTCTTCGCAAATGCGAACTCTGACCCTCCGCAAATGCGACCACTTGATCGCATTTGCGATCACTGCCCCCTCCTCTCCCACTTCGCAAATGCGAACATAAGGTGGCCAGATACTCTTCACAAACGCGATGAGTAGCTCGCAAATGCTAAACCATCAAAGGTCGCAAATGCGATGCCTGATCTCGCAAATGCGAGATCAGAGGCATGCGCCAGAACTGAAACACCAACAACATTTCTAAGTCCAAATTTCACTCCGTAGCTTATCCGAAACACACCCGAGCCCTCGGGGCTCCAAACCAAACATGCACACAAGTCTAAAAATATCATACGAACTTTCTCGCGCGATCAAATAGCCAAAATAACACCTAGAACTATGAATTGGACACCAAATTAAATAGAATTTTCAAGAAAGCTTTGAAACTTCTATTTTCACAACCGGACGATCGAATCACGTCAAACCAACTCCGTTTCTCACCAAATTTCACAGACAAGTCATCAATATGGTATTGGACCTATATCGGGTTCCGGAACCAAAATACGGATCCGATATCCAAAAGTCAACCATTGGTCAAACATTTCAAATTCATTAAGCCTTTAACTTTCAATTTCAAAAGTCCGATAACTCGGGCTAGGGACTTCTGAATTCGATTCAGGGCATATCGCCAAGTCCCAAATCACGATACGGACCCACTAGAATTGTCAAAATACGAATCCGGATCCGTTTGCTCAAAACATTGACCAAAGTCAACTCAAATGGATTTTAACAAAATTTTTATATTTTCTCAATTTTTAACGTAAAAGCTTTCCGGAAACACGCCCGAACTGCGCACGCAAATTGAGGAGGGCTAAAATGAGGTCTTTAAAGCTTCAAAATACGGAATTAAATTTTAAAACATAAGATGACCTGTCGGGTCATCACAGAAAATTTCTGCCTCAAAGTTTTAAAGCAAGCTAAATATCTTTAAAATAATAATTTTTTATTAAGAGTTAAACGAGTTGCTCTTTGACTGTAATTTCTTTATGTCTTTTAAATATTTTAAATAATTGAGTGTGACTTATAGTATTTTTTACACAGTATCCAAATATTTAAATTTTATTTCGAAAAAGTTAAAGATTCTATGCTCAAATACACGATCAAACTCATTTAAGTTTGAATCTTGAAAAGCAGAAAATACCACATAAATCCAGACATGAGTATGAAACATTTTAGAACATCTGAAACGCAACCATCATCATATAAATTTATTTGGCAAAAAAAAAGTCATCATATATATTTAAATAAATAAAGTAGCAGTTTATATCATATAAATATATGATGCATATTGTTGTTGGTGGGTAAAATTGGCTGCTCCCGTCACTCATGATTTTGCTCTTTTATTACTCTTCAAATAGGTAGTAGGTCCATATACATGCATGCGTAGATTATAAGTACGTGCATGCGTGGACTCCCTAATTTGGAAATTGGACTATTATTCTTGTGTTCTTATCTAAAAATCACTTAACAAAACAGCAAATAAATACTATCTTTCTAAAAACACCTATCCTTTCCTTGCAATATTTTATTATATGCATGCCTAGAGATGATTATATTTTGGTTTTCTTACTTTTCTCCTTTCTGGTTAGCGTATTGTTTCACTTATAATTAAGCCTAACATTTATCTCTAAAAAAAGTGGGAAAGCATTATAAGGATATATGACGTATACATATATATACTAAAATTGGAGTTTTTTTTTATATACTCATATCTGTCTTATCGGCAGACTCTAGAGACACAAAAGCAAATTGCTTTAGACACAAAGATGCGTTTAATTTAAATTAAACAAAGATTATTCAAAGCCTTATCCCCGATAAATCTGCTGATTAAAGTATGATGGGACTTGATTAAGAAATAAATTAAAAGGATAAAAGAAAGAAAACATTGATAAGATCAGATTTGTCCTTATAATTACTTTCCGACATAAGAAAATAAATTTCGGTATCTTATAAATCTTTCTAACTACATAAATATTATGACAAGAACCGGTGACATATATTAGGAGCCTTCTTGAAGATTAATTTGATGCAAGTGGTGGTTAAGAATGATTTAAACCGTAGTGTCATGAAATTGAAATTAATTAACTTTTGAGTGCTACTTCATTGTGTCCCTTTCTTTTCTGTTAACTCTATATATAAGCCAATGAAGCCTAGTGTTTACCCGTAGAACGGTACAGTAACATTTTATACGTGATTTCTAGACAAGTTAATTAATTTGATCCTGAATAATAAAAAGAGTTGAAGAAATATACAATACTTAGCCTTTATTATATGAAGATTAAATAGCAAAAACATTAGTTCCGGGAGCAAGGCTTCTGGACACAACAGTAATAAAATTAAAAAGTAAGAAGGTAAAATTGTACATAAAGTTTTGAATAGATTATAGCATAAGTTTGCCAGAAAATTTGTCCCTATACAATGATAATAGAGCTCACTATTTATGGCTGCACCTAGGGAACAAGGTCCTAGGATCATGCCCTTCTTTAATGTCAATTATGAGGGTCATTGAAAAATGTGTAACTGTGAGTATGAATGGCAAATTCTTTGTCACGGGCAATATATTAAATGCTGTAGAATATTCTCTATTAAATGCTACCGGGTGGCAGACATTTATTGCATCTTTATGAGCATCATTCTTTCCAATAACAAATGGAACAGTTGTCTTCGGTCTTGGCTGTCTTCTGCCTTCGATTTCACATGTCACCTTCTTATGCAATTACTTAAAATAACATATTTTACCCTATATATATAGGCCACTAATTAATCAAATAATTCAGTATCTGTCGTTGTCTTGGGAAGGACTGTGGCATATTCTAATGTATATTTACAAAATTACGACATACAAATCACATAGTATATTTGACGATTAAGATTCGAGAAAATAAGTGAAAGTAATAAAAGAAAGTTGATATTAAATTTTACATTAGTTTAGCAATCGTCAGTGTCCGACTTCCAAAATGCTGTATTCGTTTTCACATATGGAGTTACACATTGTTGAATATAGTTAGTAGTAATATAATTATATAACTCCACTAATTTGGTTTGGAATATTAACAACTTCTTATAAGCATACTGATGATAGGCTATTATTACGTATTTTAGTCGATTATTACACTCTAATTTACTGCACTTTAGTTAAGTTTGTGCTTTAATCGCCAGTGTTTTGCACTAGTTGTGTGTTTTATGCCTTGTAGGAGTGATTCCGAGCTATGTAGATGTTATGGAATGAATTCAAGTGATTTGAAGCTTTGAAGTCTGAGTAAAAGCCCAAGGAATTAAGCCGGAATCGTGTTCAGGGGTCAAATTTGATAGTTAAGAACAAACGAAGACTCGAGTAGGCATATTGCGCACTGTCTAGTAAAATAGACATAACTCTTTGCTAAGAACTCCATTTGGGCTACATAATATATGGTTGGAAAGCTAACTCAAAGGCCTACAACTTTCATGTTTTATGTTTTTCCAAATTCCAAACGAAATAGGGGTGAAAAATGCGGTCGAAACCGCGACTGCGGACCTGGACGCGGACTGAGGCAGTGCACTGGGAAAATACCGCGCCCAGACCGCGACCGCGGCGTCCAGACCTTAAAATTATCCTTTTTCGCGTAGGAGAAGGTATAGTTGTTTGGGCCCGACCCTACTTGGTATATATACATGGAAAAACGATATTTTGAGGGGTTGGACATACTTTTGACATAATTTAGACCTAAGGAGGCTAAGGAGACGGGAGATTCGACCTAAGGAGGCAGAGACACAATAGGAGCAAGGCGGGGAATTCTTCTACGAGTTTTTCCTTCCTCTTCCTATTTTTTCATTATTGGTTATGACTTTTAGTATTGTTGTTTTACATACTATTATGAATAGCTAATTTGTTATCTAGGGTTTTGATGGAACCTTTTGTAGGATAAATTCTTGTTATGTTTTTATATAATTGAGCCGTTGGATTTCTCTACTTGTTCAACTACGTGTTTATTGTTGTTGATTGAATGGCCATCGATTGACTATGCCTATTTATTATGTGTTGCTTGAGAAAGAATACATATTTAGGTGGTTGTTGAACAACGTCACTGCTAACGTATGTGAGAAATCAATACAGTGGGTTTAAATGCAGGTTTAGAAATAACAAAGCCTTGACGTGATCATAATGAGCGGTTAGATAAAGCCAACTAGCGTAGTTCGAGAGAATATGTCTAGTAAATTGTTGTAGTTGCTCGAGAGAGAATTACGGCACCTAAAGTGCTCACAATCAGTAGAGAATACATTGGCAAAATTGTAGGGAACATAGCTAGAAGGATTCCGACAATTGGGGAAATCATAACTCTAGACCTCCTTAATTTAGTCTCCAACCCTTTGTCTCGTTAGTTGATTATTTTATCGCTTTGTAGTATTTGCTAGTTAATTAGTTACAAATATAAATCTCAATCTTTATAATTTAGAAATTTGTTCAAACTTGTCTTCTTAGTGATATTAAACAGATATAGCTAAGCCTTAGTTCTCTGTGGGATTCGACTCCAGACTTTTAGACCAGATTATATTTGCAGCGACCGCTTATCCTTTTTAGGACTAGAGTTGGGCGTGATCACATACCGTTCACTCATTAGAAAATCTTGCCTTTCATATATCCTAAGACTTTATTTTAATTTACCCTCCTTTTTTTAGTATATGGTTCACTTTCTGATACAACCGCAGCTAAAAGAGAAATAAAAGTCAAATTTTGAAAAACACGATCGAACACTATATATAACTTGGTTATTTTTTCTTTTTGAGATTCCTTAGGTCAGCGAGGATTTGTCTCAATTAATATTTAATCTTTTGACGTTAATCATGTTTGTACGGTGGATTGTACCTACTACCTAGCTACCTACTTCACGTTGCATCTTCTAATTAGTTCTTCTTTTGAAACATTTTTACAAATTATCAATTGTAACATGTTGATATCTGCACTTCCCTTTCAATACTTTGATAAGGCAAAGTTATTAATATTTATACTTTCTAATTCAAAACGGCCCATCTCATTGTGCAAATGGAGTAAATTAAAGTAAGTATTTCTAAGAGCGAAGTGGTTGAGTTGTGAATGGACAACGGGTTATCTTCTGATATAAAAATGACATAAAATGCATCGTAATACAACTAGAAGAAATAAAAAATAAAATAGAAATAAAGATACAACTAGAAGTGACAACAAAATCTTCAGTGGCCCCAACTTTTAGTAGTATATACTATTAGGTATGAAATGAAGAAATTTGTCAAAAAGATTTAATTAAAAATATGAAATGAAGATGTTTTTTTTTTTTCAAGGAATCTTTTTCACTAATTTTGCACAACGTCTTTAGAGCCTGATTGAAAATTCATAAGAGGTCCAAAAGTCTAAAGCAACGAAATTCCTAAAAATAAATAAAACCACGAACCACCATGATCCCAGCCACTATCAGCACTCCAACTTAAGACCTGTATTAAGTTAATGAGAACTTAATCGCATCATTTGTAAGTTTTTCTATGAACCTTGTCGATGAAGTTTCTTATGAATTTAATTCCCCCAAAAGACTTGAAGTTGAAACTCGTGATAACTTCCATGGAAATGGTGTTTTCAGCATGAGAGAAGAAAGGAAGAGAGCTCAATGTTGAAGAAACCAGAGGATGTTCTGTATTTTTGATATGAAAAGGAAAATGAAAGTCAGTTCTTAGCTATTACATATATAGTGTATTTATAGTTGTAACTAACTAACTAACTCCTACACAATCACTTATAATATCTTAACTAACATAGGATACTTAGCTGAAAGGGTGAACAAGGCCGAGCGCCTTCAAAGCCTTGAGCTGGATTCCAGCTGGATTGTTGCAACTACAACTTGAACTTTGCCTTCACTGTTGAAGTAGCTTGAAAAAGTTAGATGGAGAAGGGAGCATATTACAGAGAAGAGAAGTTAAACCTCAAGTTTCAATTACATATTTGAACCTTAATTGCAGTTACAATACTAACGTTGCAATACTACCGTTGCTGGATAATGGTTCAATATGAATAGACGTGTCTGTTATTTGAAAATGTGTGTTGCAACCGCAATTGAATTGCCTATAAATTACTTCATAAGTGGTTCATTCACGGCAGATTTTTTCCATCTCCTCTTCATCCTATTTTTCTCTAAAAGCTCTCTTGAAGTCCGTAACTGAAGTTCTAAAGAGAGATATTCAGAAATTGCTGTCTGCAAATCTCTAGGCTTTGTTGTATCCTGAGGGTATATTGTCATAAACCATCAGCAAACTAGTGGGTTAATTAATACCTAAAAGATAGTGATTTTATCATGCCTCAAAGCCTAAATCATACTCTCACTGTTCTAACAATTTTTAGGTATTAGATGCAATGGAGTCCAAACCTATATCTGTGATGAATCAAGAATTCATGAAGTTGGATGGATTTGACTGAACCAATTTTGTTTGTTGGAAAGACAAGATGATGTTTTTGCTTACTGCTCTGAAGATTTCTTATATTCTTGATCCCAACTTGTCTGAAATTCTTGCACCAAAAGCTGATGATTCGGATCAAGTAAAAGCAGAACACAAGAAACGAGAGGAAGATGAGTATCTATGCAGAGGTCACATTCTCAACAACTTGTCAGATCGTTTGTATGATCTTTTCACCTCTGTAACATCTCCAAAAGAAATTTGGAATGCACTGGAATTCAAATACAACACCGAGAAACAAGGTGCGGATAAATTTCTTATTATTAAATATTTTGAATTCCAAATGGTTGATAATTTTTCTGTTATGGATCAAGTCCATGAGTTACAAATCCTTATCTCGAAACTTAAAGACTTGAAAGTGCTTGTTCCTGAATCATTACAAGTAGGAGGAATAATAGCAAAACATCCTCCTAGTTGGAATAATTACAAGAAAAAGTTACTCCATACCACAGAAGAATTTTCTCTTGAACAGATTCAAAAGCACTTACGAATTGAAGAAGAAACTAGAATACGCGACAAGAAGTTTGCAACTGAATCTGCCACAAAAGTGAATTTTGTGCAAGGAAGTCAGAATTCTCAAAAGAGCAATTCTGAAAACAAGAGAAAATTCTCTAAAGCAACAAGAAATGAGAACAAAGCAAAGAAAGGACAAGCTTGTTACAGTTGTGGCAAGAAAAGGGCACTACAAACGTGACTGCAAGTTTCGTAAGAGATATAAAGGAAACTCTCAAGATGCTGCTGAATCCAGTAAAGAAAATATGATAGAACAAGAAACTGAATTAATTGCAATGGTATCAGATTTGCATATTGGAATGATAACAGAACTCAACATGGCTGCAACAACCAAGTTGTAAGGACCGACGGGTCGTTTTGAGCTTTTGCACTTTGATCGCCAGTTCTCGGGCATGAATTGACCCGTGTTATGTATTATGACTGATGTAGATCGTTGGTTTTGGTTTTCAGGAAAATCGAAATGAATTTGAAAGAAGAGTCTCAGTTGAAAGGTTTGAATTTGAAAGGGTTGACCAAGAGTTGACTTATTTGTATATGAGCTCGGATCGGAGTTTTTATGATTTGGTTAGCTTCGCTAGGTGATTTGTGACTTAGGAGCATGATCGGAATTGGTTTTGGAGGTTCGGTGTAGAATTAGGCTTGAATTGGCGAAGTTAGTATTTTTGGCGAATTTCGGTTGATAGGTGAGATTTTGATCTGAGGGTCTGAATAGAATTCCGAGAGTTGCAGTAGCTTCGTTGGGTGATTTGGGATGTGTGTGCAAAATTTCAGGTCATTCGGACGTAGTTTGGTCGGGTTTCTGATCGAATGCGTGTTTCGGAAGTTTTAGAAGAACTTAGGCTTGAATTCGATGTAATTTGATGGTTTTGGTGTTGTTTGAGGTGTTTTAATGATTGCAACAAGTTTGAATGATTTTATAGGAGGTCTTGATGCTTTTGGTTGAGGTCCCGGGGGCCTCGGGGTGATTTCGAATGGTTAACGAAAAGTTTTGGACTTGTAAAATTGGAAATTTGCTGCTGCTTCTGGTATTTTCGCTTCTGCGGATTTGGGACTGCAGAAGCGGTCTCGCAGATGCGGAAAAGGAGATCGCAAGTGCGAAATTTGGCTTGGGGAGTTGTTTCTGCATAAGCGGACGAGGAGCCGCATCTGCGGTATCGCAGATGCGGCATTGGTATCGCAGAAGCGGAGTCTTGCCCTTAGAGAAATTCCGCAGGAGCGGAGCTTGGTCCGCAGAAGCGGAAGCCGCAGATGCGGGATTTCGACCGCAGAAGCGGATTTTGGACATAAGTGAATTTCCGCAAAAGCGGAAGGTTGACCGCAAAAGCGGAAGTGGCAGAAGCGAGAATTGACTGCAGATGCGGTTTCGCCTGGTCAGAATTTTTAAAGTTCATCTACGCGAATTTTTGAAGGGTTTCTCATTCTAACTTCGGACTTGGAGTATTGTGGGAGATTTTGAAGAGGGTTTTCAAGGATCTTCGATAAGGTAAGGATTCTTGGACTTAAAATACGATTTTATGGTGCAAATACATGGATTAGGGCTGAAAAATTAAGAAATTAATGGGCAAAAATGGTGATTTAGGGCTTGAACTTAAGTGATCAAAAATTTGGAATTTGAGGGGTCATTTGGACTCCGATTTTGGTTTTCTTTATATGTATAGACTCGTGGCGAGATAAGGAACCCGTTGATGTGAAAATTTCTGAGTTTCGAGAAGTAGGCTCGGGTTTTGGTAATTTCGGGATTTGTGCCCGTTATTGTTTCTTTTCGCTTGGGCTTTGTGACCTTAGCATATTGTGATGTATTCGCTTTGTTTTTGGATAGATTCGACGCGCGTAGAGGCCGATTTGAGGGGCAAAGGCATCGCGAGCTAGAGATTTTGCCGGTTCGAGGTGAGTAATGGTTATAAATGATATTTTGAGGGTTTGAAACCCCGTATTTGCACATCGTAGTGCTATATTGAGATGACTTGCACGCCGGATAGCGAGCGTGGGGTAGAGCACCATTGGGGATTGTGACTTAGCCCGTCCCGATTGATGAATTTACTGCGTATTTGACTGAAATTTACTTGTTATCATCATAATTTGGGCTGATTGCCATATTTGGGCTTCGTGCCAGCTATGTGAACCCTTCGGGGATTGTTGTCGATAATTTCTCACTGTTTGATTTTATACTTGGACTCAGTCATGTATTTTTACACTATTTTCAAAACTCAGCCAAGATTACTTGCTTTAACACTTGAAATAATATTTCCAATAATATTTTGGGCTGAGCATCATGTTTATAGTTGCCCGAGTGGCTTATGTGATTTTGTTGACTGAGTTAGGCCGAGGGTCTGTATTGTGAGGATACTTTCGGATTGGGCTGCACGCCGCAGCAGTGTTATACTGATATTGATATGAGGCCGAGGGCCTAGATTGATGCCACGAGATGGCTTGATATTGCGCTTGGCCGTAAGGGGCCCCTCCCGGAGTCTGCACACCCCCAGTGAGCGCCATCGATGATAAATGGATCGGCCTGCACGCCGCAGCGATATGTGGAGCGGGCTGCACGCCGCAGCGGTACTAGTATTGTTCTGTGTGTTTACTTTATTTCATTTGCTTGCCTTACCTGTTGTTGTGCTACCTCATGAGATATCTACCGGATTGCCTGACGTTATCTGTTAATTGAGTGTGGTGCCCGAGCGGCGGACTTCTGTGCTTATCTGCACTATTTGAATTGCATTCGTTTGCATACTGTTGAAAAAGTCATTTTCAAAGGAGTTTTAAACTGAGCTAAGATATTTCTAAAGATTTCAGAGCTTCACTGTTTTTCTCAAAAGGTTTTACACTACTTCTATATAGCATGATGATGTGACATACGTGATTTCTTACCGTTCAGTTGTTATTTACCTTTATTACTCACTGAGTTGGAGTACTCACTTTACTCCCTGCACCCCGTGTGCAGATGTAGGTATTTATTCACCCGGTAGCGGGTTTGGCTGATCAGAGTCAGAGATATAGGAGTTTAACGAGGTGACTGCCAGCGATCGCAGCATCGTTCTTCTCCCTTTATTCATTATTCTTGATTAGTGTATTTTAGACCTTGAGGTTGTACTTACATTCTAATAGATGCTCGTGACTTGTGACACCCCGATTAGGGCTGTGTGGGGTTGTAATTCCTCTAATTAAACTATTTATTCATGATTAAATTATTTTTAAAAAGACGAGTTGGGTTAGTTGGCTGGCCTCGTCTTCACGAGAGGCGCCATCACGACCAATGCGGGGTTTGGGTCGTGACAGGTTGGTATCATAGCCTAGGTTACTAGGTCTCACGAGTCATGAGCAGGTTTAGTAGAGTCTCGCGGATCTGTATGGAGACGTCTGTATTTATCCTTGAGAGGCTGCAGAACCTTTAGGAAAACTTCACATTCTTGAATTCTTATCGTGCGTCCTTGATTCAGCTTGAAAAGAAACTCTTGAAATTCCTTCCATGCGTTTGTATGCGCGCATGAGCGCTCAGTATCAGATGTGCCTCGATGGCTTGTGATTCCCCGGTCAAGGGGCGAGATGTGATCTCTGTGAGTTTGATGTTGGGCCAGTCTGGAGGACTTGAGGCCGGATCTTTGCCTATGGCTTGAGCACTAAGGTGCTGATTGTGTGAGTAAGTGTTTTGAACTTATATGTTCGGCAGTGTCCCTGTTAGTGGAAGTGACGGTTGAATAGCCATGTTATGAGTATGTTAGTACTGCCGGATGTATCTATGTAACTTGGAAGTGACGAGGAAGGCCTGCGGGATGATAGATGAACTATTAAGCGTATGATTTCCATTGTGATTGGATGTGTAGCCCCGAGTGATGGGCGCGTGAAGAATCTTTTCATGTCTCCTAGATGGGAGTGAAGTAAATTTCACGTTGCGGTATAAGTTCAGACCTAGGAAGACTAAGTAACTGTGTAATGTGTATGACGGTGAAAGGTATGCAGAAATGTTAGATTGAGGCGAAGCAGGTGGTGTGATCCTGATGTCTATGTTTGAAGATCTCATGTGTAAGTGAAAAGTACGTGTTGAAATTTGAAATTTCAGGCCATTTAAGAGAGTGGGTTTAATTGTTGCGGGGATGAATGCGAGATTTGTAGAAGATTTACAGTACTAGATGATCTGTGTTTTCACAAACTTATAAATGATTTGAGTTTAATCTCGCTATGGTATTGTGGCATCAATAGAGTAAAAGTGTTATGAGTTATTGAGCGTATCTTGATCTATGGCTTCGAGCCAAGTGGGGGAGTCTGCTGTGAGCGGTTGATTGCACGGTTAGGTGCTATGTTGGTTCCAGTTTGGGGCATGCAAGTGAATTAGCTATGGCTAGAGTAAAGGAAATTTTTGACAAAGGTTATATTATGCTTCATAAGGTATGAGAATCACGGAATGTCTAGAGTGTTGTTGGTAAAGAATGCTCGGCGCATAGAGCCGGAAGTTGCTTGGTTGTACTGGGATGAGGATTTCATTTTGTGGTATCGGAATGCCAATGAGGCAAGGGTGGTTCTGTTCGTTAGGTCAGGTAAGTTGCAATTTGAATAAAGAGTGAATGACTTTCGAGAATGGTTCTAATGTGTTCAAGATTCTACAGGGAACAATCGGGTATCTTAAGGTTGTGTATGTGGTTAGAGACTGTGTTTTCATTAGAAGAGGTCAAGACTTGTGGTATTTTTATGTTAATTATGGGATTCTATGTATCAGTATTAAGAAAGTAAAGGTAACGGATTTAGATTCGCAAGAAGTTCTTCAGAGTAAAGTATTCTGGAATGTGGTATTTCTGGGAATACTTGAGAGAGTATTCAGTGGCTCATGGGTCTTAGACAGTGTGGTCTTGTGCTTGGGTCTCGTGTGGTAAGCCTGGGTTGAGGCATTGTGGTGCTACAGCAAGAGGGAATATCAAGTTGTTGATGGATCAGAAGGGAACTTAGATAGATGGAACAGCTTGATAGTAGACCGAATCGGTATGGTAAGGATATGATTAATTCTTTGTATGTGTTCGAGGTAATGAGCCCTTACAGGTATTTTGCAGCAATGCTCTTGGGTTTTGATGGCTTGCTTAGCTTGGCCTAGTTAGAAGGATTCAGTCCTGGCAGGTCCAATTTGTGCAAACGGAATTGGGAGAGTTCTTGTTGATTCCTACCGTGGTTGGAGAGGTGCATTTTCTACGAATATGAGAGACATAGGAGGTGTAATGATTTTTCTTCTAGATGGGATCAATGGATGTTCTTGACTAGTTGAGTGCGTAGATGCTGTGGCTCGGAAGGGAGATAAAAAGTTTTCCTGTTATCCTTGGGTGGTATGGTATATGCGGCATGTTGTGGTGGATCTAGATTTGCGTGTATGAGGTTTCAGTTCAGTTCTGAAAGGAAGTTCATAACACTCTTAGGCAACGGGGAGCCTCAGATAATCAGGGAAATGGTACTGCTAATTGGAAGTGATTTGACGATAGCATATGTCTCAGAAAAAGGGGTAATGTGATTAAACTGATGATACTTTGGTAGTATTGCGACACTTTCTTGTTGGATCGACTGGTGGTATTCGGGCTTGCTTGGTGGCACAGGGAAATTTTAGCGTATCCATCATGGAATGATTGGGTATTAAAGGTGTGCATGTGTTCGGACGGTGAAATTGGGATCGGATATGATGATTCATGTGCCATGTGGATGTGGAGGTGGAAGTTCTCATGTGCAGGCTATGATGTGGTTGTAGATCGTGTGTATCGGCACTGTCTAGCAACTACCGGGATTTAGAGGCCCGAGTGGATCTTTCTTTGCTTGGTATGTTAGATTTTGGATATGATGTTGGGGTGTAGACTGGTTGTCTCAGTGTTGGGTTATTCTGGACTATTGCGCTATGGGCTATGCCGGAAATGCCACGGGATGAGTGGCGAGGTGCGTTGGGTTATGTTCTAGCAGGGTGGTTTATATTTCAGGGATCCAGCGGATGGCTGGGAAGGATTGCTTTTCTTAATTGGGCCTTCGTGATGGACGTCAGTGCAGAGGTTTCTACCATTGATCCAGTTCCGGTGTTGAGGGACTTTTCGGATGTGTTTCTTGTGGCCGGGCATGTCGTCGGGCAAGGTTGTGGATTTCGGTGTTGATTTGGTGCCTTGTATTGTATTGTATAGCATCGGCAAAGTTATTGAAGTGGAAGGAGCAACTTCAGGCCTCCTTGTTAATGAGTTCGTTGGCAGGTCAATGTGGATGCGTGTTCTAGCTTGAGTCGACTTGGTTGGCCCGAATTGTATTGTTGAGGGATAGGTTGATTCGATCATTATTGAGCTTGTTAGTGATCTGGGGAGATCTATGTGTTGCTTTTTGTGTTGCGAGACGTTATGATTTGTTGGTTATGGGCACATATGGTGCGGTTTCATTGGGGTTTCATAGTGGAAGTCGAGCCGGAAAAGTAATTGGGAGTTGCTCCGTGAATGACGTATCGGTTATGTTCTATCGGGTTTGCATGGTGTATGTTATTTGTTTCACCGTGGGTGTAATGATTTGCTTTGGTTCCAGACATCAATTGAGCATGGTTGTGGATTTCGAGCATAGTGACTTGAGGTGTTTCATGTGGAGCAGTATTTGGATAGGATCGCGCGTTGCAGCAAAGCTGTGTGGAAATATGACCTTGCGGGTCAAATTTGTGTGTTCTATTTCTATGATGTGAGACGGGTTCTCAGCCGTGTGATGTGATGATATTGGTGAGCTTACGGTACGGCTCTTTCGTTTGAGTCAGTTTCATGATGTGAGTATGTTCGGATTGTTTCTTATTGGTGCGCGGACTGTGCAAGTTGTGGCCTTAGCCTGTCTTGGTGTGTCATGTCACCAAAGTAATTGTGTTGGAGTAGATGAGATCGTTGGGGCCTATAATGAATACAAATGGATTCGATTTCAGCATGTTTGATGGGTAAATATCGAGGTTCGGTTCAGAAATTTGCAATGGTCCTTGCCAAAGGAGAAGTAACCTTATGGATGACTGATCTGAGAGATGGTTATGATTTATTGCGTGTTTCATTTATCGTTGGAAGTATATGAAAGTGTTGGAATGAGACTTTAGCTAATAAAAGGTTTTCTATCGGTATTTGGTTGTTGCGTACAGCTGTTGTGAATAGAAGTTATCGTTTCGAGTGTTTGAGTTATGTGGTATATCATATAATTGCACCTGAGGTTGCAGGTATGGGGTATTATAGCTGGTTCAGACTTATTCTGGATATAAATGTGAGGTTCTGATCTTGTGTATGATTTCGGAAAGTGAAATGTGGTTCTATGATTTACGGGCTAGACTGGATTGTGTGATTTTAGTTAAAATGTATTATCTGACCTATATGAGATAGGGTGACGTGGGATCACCCCGGGTATATGCTTGGTAAGGTCATTCAGCTATTGGTTGGCTTCTAGGACAACTCTGGGTACGTTCGAGGATGAACGTGTGCTTAAGTGGGGGAGGATGTAACAACCCGACCGGTCGTTTTGAGCTTTTGCACTTTGATCGCCAGTTCTCGGGCATGACTTGCCCCGTGTTATGTATTATGACTGATGTAGATCGTTGGTTTAGGTTTTCAGGAAAATCGGAATGAATTTGAAAGAAGAGTCTCAGTTGAAAGGTTTGAATTTCAAAGGGTTGACCAAGAGTTGACTTATTTGTATATGAGCTTGGATTGGAGTTTTTATGATTTGGTTTGCTTCGTTAGGTGATTTGTGACTTAGGAGCGTGATCGGAATTGGTTTTGGAGGTTCGGTGTAGAATTAGGCTTGAATTGGCGAAGTTAGTATTTGGAGAATTTCGGTTGATAGGTGAGATTTTGATCCAAGGGTCGGAATTGCAGTAGCTTCGTTGGGTGATTTGGGATGTGTGTGCAAAATTTCAGGTCATTCGGACGTAGTTTGGTCGGGTTTCTGATCGAATGCGTGTTTCGGAAGTTTTAGAAGAACTTAGGCTTGAATTCGATGTAATTTGATGGTTTTGGTGTTGTTTGAGGTGTTTTAATGATTGCAACAAGTTTGAATGATTTTATAGGAGGTCTTGATGCTTTTGGTTGAGGTCCCGGGGGCCTCGGGGTGATTTCGAATGGTTAACGGGAAGTTTTGGACTTGTGAAATTGGAAATTTGCTGCTGCTTCTGGTATTTTAGCTTCTGCGGATTTGGGACTGCAGAAGCGGTCTCGCAGATGCGGAAAAGGAGATCGCAAGTGCGAAATTTGGCTTGGGGAGTTGTTTCTGCATAAGCGGACGAGGAGCCGCATCTGCGGTATCGCAGATGCGGCATTGGTATGTTCAGACCGTTTCTTATTGGTGCGCGTATTATGCAACTTGTGGCTTAGGCCTGTATTAAGGTGTCATATCACCAGAGTGGTGTGTTGGATTAGAGGTGATCGTTGGGGTCACTAATGAATACGAACAGATTTGATTTCAGCTTGTTGGAAGGATAATATCGAGGTTCGGCTCGGAATCTGCTGTGGTATTAGTCAAAAGGGAAGTGGCTTCATGAATGGTTGATTTGAGAAATGGTTGCGTGTTTATTGCGCGTCGCAGCAGTATTATATTAATATTGATATGAGGCTTAGGGCCTAATGGATGCCACGAGATGGCTTGATATTGCGCTTGGGCCGTAAGGGGGCCCTCCCGGAGTCTGCACACCCCCAGTGAGCGCCGTCGACGATAAATAAATGGAGCGGGCTGCACGTCGCAGCGGGTAGTAGAGAGTACCGTACTATTTGTTGCATGTCTTAATTAATTGTCATTCATTTACTTATCTGTTGCAGCATCATTGTTTTCATTGGTTTATTTAGTTGACATTATCTGGATTAAACTGCTGTAATTATATCTTACATTGTGCCTATCCAGGATTTCTTACTCTCAACCCTTATTTATGTTTATTACTCTCTGGGTTGGAAGTACTCACATTACTCCCTGCACCTTGTGTGCAGATCTATGTGCACCCACTGAGGCTGAGTGAGGATTTCTCTGCCGAGCATCATATCTGGGAGCATCAAGGTAGCTGCATGACGTCCGCAGTCCTGATCTTCCCATCTAACCTATTTGCTTTATTTCCGCATTTCTTTAGAGCAATATGTAGTAGGTTGACACCCGTGTATTAGAGGCTCAAACTTGTGACACCGGATTCTTCGGGCTGTGTAGTAGTATTTCTACTTGGGTTTTTCGCATGTTTTAATTATATTTCATAGTTTCAGTATTATGACTTAGTAATTATTTGTGTTAATTGAATCATGAACTGTGTAAAAAGGGTTAAGGTTGTTGAATTGGTCGGTCTTGCCTATCAGTGTGTTGGGCGCCATCACGACCGGGGTTGGGGTCGTGACAAGTTGGTATTAGAGCCTAGGTTACTTGGTCTCGCGAGTCATGAGCCGGTTTAGTAGAGTCTCATGGATTGGTACGGAGACGTCTGTACTTATCCTCGAGAGGCTGCAGAACCTTTAGGAAAACTTCACATTCTTGAATTCTTATCGTGCGTCCTTGATTCAGCTTGAAAAGAAACTCTTGAAATTCCTTCCACGTGTTCGTACACGCGCATGAGCGCTCAGTATCAGATGTGCCTTGATGGCTTGTGATTCCCCGATCGAGGGGCGAGATGTAATCTTTGTGAGTTTATGTTGGGCCAGTCTAGAGGACTTGAGGCCGGATCTTTTCCTATGGCTTGAGCACCGAGGTGCTGATTGTGTGAGCAGGTGTTTCGAACTTATATGTTCGGCATTGCCCCTATTAGTGGGAGTGACGGCTGGTTTGCTACGTGGTGAGTATGTTAGTGCTGCAAGGTGCATCTATGTGACTTTGAGGTGATGAGGAAGGACTACTGGATGATAGAAGAACTATTAGGTGTTTGAATTCCATTGCGATTCGAGGTATAGCCTGAGTTATGGGCGCGTGAAGAATCTTTTCATGTCTCCAGTTGAGAGTGAAATAAAAATTTGATGCTGCGGTATGAGTTCAGACTCAGGAAGACTAAGCGACTGCGTACAGTTTAGGACGGTGGAAGGTATACAGAAATGGTAGTTGGAGGCAAAGCTGGTGGGTCATCTCCTGCGGAGTGTTCTAAAGTTGTGTGATCCTTATGTTATCTATTAAAAGATATCATTTACAAGTGAAGAAAATGTGTTGACATCTAAATTGGATCGCCTAGAGAGTGGGCTTAACTGTTGTGTGAGTGAATGCGAGATTTGCAGAAGAGTTAAAAAAAAATTCTAGATGATTTGTGTTTCCACAAGCTTATGAAGGATTGAGTTTAATCTCACTATGGTATTAAGGCAGCAATGGAGTATGTGCGTTATGAGTTGTTGGGAGTGTTTTGATCTGTGGCTTCGAGCCAAGTTGGGGAGTTTGCTATTGATTAGCTAATTGTACGGTTATGTGCTATGTTGGTTCGGGTTTGAGGCATGCTGGCGAATCAGTTCTGGTTGCAAAAATTGAGCCGAGGATGGCACGAGTGAGGCAAAATTTTGACAAAAGTTATATGGTGCTTCGTAGATGTGTGAGAATCACAGGATGTCTTAAGCTGTTGTTGGTAAATAATGCTCGGTGCATGGAGCAGGAAGATGTTTGTTTGTATTGGGATGAGGTCATATCTTGCGGTGTCAGAGTGCTAATGAGGCACATGTGGTTATGTTCGTTTGATTAGGTGAATTGCAGTTTGAATAAGAAGTAAATGACTCTCGAGAATGATTTTAATGTGTTCAAGATTCTACATGTAACAATCAGGTGTCTTAAGGTTGTGTATGTGGTTAGAGACTATGTTTTCATTGGAAAAGGTCAAGACTTGTGGTATTTTATGTTAATTATGGGATTCTATGTATCAGTATCTGGAAAGTAAAGGTAACGGATTTAGATTCAGGAAGTTCTTCAGAGTAAAGTATTTTGAATGTGGTATTTCTGGGAATATTTCAGAGAGGATTCAATGGCTTATGCGTCTTAGACAGTGTGGTCTTGTGCTTGGGTCTCGTGTAGTGAGCCTGGGTTGAGGAACTGTGGTGCTACAGCAAGGGGGAATATCAAGTTGATGATGAATCAGAAGGGAAATTAGATAGATGGAATAGCTTGATAGTAGACCGAATCGGTATGGTAAGGATATGATTAATTCTTCGTATGTGTTCGAGGTAATGAGCCCTTACAAGTATTTTGCAGCAATGCTCTTGGGTTTTGATGGCTTGCTTAGCTTGGTCGAGTTAGAAGGATTCCGTCTTGGCAGTTTAATTTATGCAAACGAAATTAAGAGAGTTCTTGTTGAATTCTACCATGGTTGAAGAGGTGCATTTTCTACGAATATGAGAGACATGGAATGTGTAATGATTTTTCTTCTAGATGGGATCAATGGAAGTTCTTGACTAGTTGAGTGCGTAGATGTCTGTGGCTCGGAAGGGAGATAAAAGTTTTCCTGCTATCCTTGGATGGTATGGTATATGCGGTATGTTGTGGAGGATCGAGATTTGCGTGTACGAGGTTTCAGTTCAGTTTTGAAAAGAAGTTCATAAAACTCTTAGGCAACGGATAGCCTCAGATAATCAAGGAAATGGTGCTGCTAATTGGAAGCGATTTGACGAGAGTATATGTCTCAGAAAAAGGGTAATGTGATTAAACTGATGATAATTCGGTAGTATTGCGGCATTTTCTTGTTGGATCAACTGGTGGTATTCGGGTTTGCTTGGTGGCACAGGAAATTTTAAAGTATCTATCGTGGAGTGATGGGGTATTTAAGGTGTGGTATGCGTTCGAACGGCAAAAATTGGGATCAGGTATGATGATTCGAATGCGTGTTTCGGAAGTTTGATCAAATGCGTGTTTCGGAAGTTTTAGAAGAACTTAGGCTTGAATTCGATGTAAATTTGGTGTTTTGATATTAGTTTTGGTGTTTTGAGAGTGCAACTAAGTTTGAATGATCATATGTGACATGTTAGTATGCTCGTATGCGGTCTCGAGGAGCTCAGGTGAGTTTCGGATAGGTTTGGGCTGCGTTGTGCTCGTTTTTCTTATGCTTCGACGTCGTTTCTTCAAGCATAAATGATATCATATTGAACAAATGAGCTCCGATTACTGTTTTGAATGAATCATTAGATCCGTATCATAATTATGGACCCGTAGCAAAAAGAATCGTCGAATTTGGACATCGTATGAGGATTTTATGGCCATTTTACCAAGGTTGCCCAGATTTTCAGGTTAATGACGAAATTGCCCCTGATGGCGTATTAAAAACCTGCACTATTTGCAAATCTTAAAACCTACATTTCTCCTTCATTATAAGGTCAAATTGAGTGATTCAAAAGCCTAAATTCATTGGAATTTCACAAGGAACCCATTGAGAGCAGTAAAACGCGTGAACAGTATACCTATAATGAGCAGGTCAAGTTTTCTTCCAATTTTTGAACGGGAAGAAGCTTCTGAGGCGATTTTTAAGAGAGAAAATCACTGGGTATCACAGAGGTAAGTGATTTGATTATTAAAACTCGTTTATGGGTGATTATAGACCATAATCCCAGCCTTTAATTCATGAAAAACAGTAGAAAAATAGGATTTTGGGCCCTGAGATTATGAGACCTTTAGGGGTCGATTTGAGGGGTCAAACAGACTCCGATTTTGGTGTTCTTTATATGTACGGAATCGGGAGAAGATGAATAACACTTTTCTGTAAAAATTTCTGAGTTTCGAGAAGTGGGCCCGGGGCTCGGGTTTTGTCAATTTCGGGATTATTGATGTTTTTCGATTATTTTCGATTGGGTATTGATGCTATAGCATAATGTGACGTATTCGTTGTGGTTTTGGTCAGATTCGACGTGCGAGGAGGTCTATTTGAGAGACAAGGGCATAGCGAGCTTGGATTTTGGCCGGCTTGAAGTTAGTAATAGATGTAAATGCTGTGTTGAAGGTTTGAAACCCCGAAATTGCACATTGTAGTGCTATGTTGAGGTGACTTGCACGCCGGATAACGGGCGTGGGGTAGAGCACCGTTGGGGATCGTGACTTGGTCCGTCCCGCTTAATAAAATTACTACCTAATTGATTGAAGCTTAGTGAGATCCTTATAAAAATGGATTAATTGTCATAATTTGGCCTCATGCCAACTTATTGAATCCTTCAGAGATTGTTTTTACTGGTTTCTTACCATATTTTCAGACAATTGAACTCAATCCTAGTATTTAGTACTGTTTTGCAAACTCAGCCACTTTTTCTCAAAACTTGGAACTTAAATAATATTTCTAATGAAGTTTGGGCTGAATATTTCTATATTATTGTGCCCGAGGGGCTTATATGATTCTGGACTGAGTATGGGATCGGGCTACGCGCCGCAGCAGTATTATATTGATATGTATATGAGGCGTAGGGCCTAATGGATGCCACGAGATGGCTTGATATTGCGCTTGGGCCGTAAGGGGCCCCTCCCGGAGTCTGCACACCCCCAGTGAGCGCCGCCGACGATAAATAAATGGAGCGGGCTGCACGCCGCAGCGGGTACTAGAGAGTACCGTACTATTTGTTGCATGTCTTAATTGATTGTCATTCATTTACTTATCTGTTGCAGCATCATTATTTTCATTGGTTTATTGAGTTGACATTATGTGGATTAAACTGCTGTAATTATAGCTTACATTGTGCCTATCCAGGATTTCTTACTCTCAACCCTTATTTATGTTTATTACTCTCTGGGTTGGAAGTACTCACATTACTCCCTGCACCTTGTGTGCAGATCTATGTGAACCCACTCGAGCATCATATCTGGGAGCATCAAGGTAGCTGCATGACGTCCGCAATCCTGATCTTCCCATCTAACCTATTTGCTTTATTTTCGCATTTCTTTAGAGAAATATGTAGTAGGTTGACACTCGTGTATTAGAGGCTCAGACTTGTGACACCGGATTCTTCGGGCTGCGTAGTAGTATTTCTACTTGGGTTTTCCGCATGTTTTAATTATATTTTAGAGTTTCAGTATTATGACTTAGTAATTATTTGTGTTAATTGAATCATGAACTGTGTAAAAAGGGTTAAGGTTGTTGAATTGGTCGGGCTTGCCTAGCAGTATGTTGGGCGCCATCACGACCGGGGTTGGGGTCGTGACAAAAGGCGTCGCGAGCTAGAGATTTCGCCGGTTCGAGGTGAGTAATGATTGTAAATGATATTTTGAGGGTTTGAAACCCCGTATTTGCACATCGTAGTGCTATATTGAGGTGACTTGCACGACGGATAGCGAGCGTGGGATAGAGCACCGTTGGGGATTGTGACTTAGCCTGTCCCGATTGATGAATTTACTGCGTATTTGACTGAAATTTACTTGTTATCATCATAATTTGGGCTGATTTCCATATTTGGGCTTCGTTCCAGCTAGGTGAACCCTTCGGGGATTGTTGTTGATAATTCCTCACTGTTTGATTTTATACTTGGACTCAATCATGTATTTTTACACTGTTTTCAAAACTCAGCCAAGATTACTTGCTTTAACACTTGAAATGATATTTCCAATAATATTTTGGGCTGAGCATCGTGTTTATTGTTGCCCGAGTGGCTTATGTGATTTTGTTGACTGAGTTAGGCCGAGGGCCTGTATTGTGAGGATACTTTTGGATCGGGCTGCACGCCGCAGCAGTGTTATACTGATATTGATATGAGGCCGAGGGCCTAGATTGATGACACGAGATGGCTTGATATTGCGCTTGGGCCGTAAGGGGCCCCTCCCGGAGTCTGCACATCCCCAGTGAGCGTCGTCGATGATAAATGGATCGGGCTGTACGCCGCAGCGATATGTGGAGCGGGCTGCACGCAGCAGCGGTACTAGTACTGTTCTGTGTGTTTACTTTATTTTATTTGCTTGCCTTACCTGTTGTTGTGCTGCTTCATGAGATATCTACCGGATTGCCTGACATTATCTGTTAATTGGGTGTGGTGCCCGAGGGGCGGACTTCTGTGCTTATCTGCACTATTTGAATTGCATTCGTTTGCATACTGTTGAATAAGTCATTTCAAAGGAGTTTTAAACTGAGCTAAGATATTTCTAAAGATTTCACAGCTTCACTATTTTTCTCAAAAGGTTTTACACTACTTCTATATAGCATGATGATGTGACATACGTGATTTTTTACCGCTCAGTTTTTATTTACCTTTATTACTCACTGAGTTGGAGTACTCACTTTACTCCCTGCACCTCGTGTGTAGATGCAGGTATTTATTCACCCGGTAGTGGGTTTGGCTGATCAGAGTCAGAGATATAGGAGTTTAACGAGGTGACTGCCAGCGCTCGCAGCATCGTTCTTCTCCCTTTGTTCATTATTCTTGATTAGTGTATTTTAGACCTTGAGGTTGTACTTACATTCTAATAGATGCTCGTGCCTTGTGACACCCCGATTAGGGCTGTGTGGGGTTGTAATTCCTCTAATTAATATTTTTAAGTCATATTTTAGCTATTTATTCATGATTAAATTATTTTTGAAAAGAGGAGTTGGGTTAGTTGGCTGGCCTCGTCTTCACGAGAGGCGCCATCACGACTAGTGCGGGGTTTGGGTCGTGACACAAGTCTAGTGACTGGTGGTATGATTCTGGAGCTACTGTCCATTTTTGCAATGACAAGAGCCAATTCAAAAGTTACGAAGAAGTTGTTAATGGATAGAAAGTTCTGATGGGCAACCATGATTCTACTAAAGTCTTGGGAAAAGGAAGTGTGGAATTGAATTTCACTTCTGGAAAGAAATTGCTGCTAGTCAATGTGTTATATGTACCAGATATAAGAAAAAATTTTGTATCTGCAAATTTGCTTTGTAAGAAAGGTTTCAAGGTTCTAGTAGAGTCTAACAAAATAATTCTGTCAAAAAATGGACTGTTTGTAGGCAAGGGTTACTCATGTGATGGAATGTTTAAGTTAAGTATTAATGAGAATAATGTTTCTATTTATCTTGTCGATTCATCCTTATCATTATGGCATAATCGTTTAGCACATATTAGCTATAGATCTTTACAATTTATGGCTAATGATGGTTTGATTTCATATAAAATTAATGACAAAAAGATTTGTGAAATATGTATACAAGCAAAAATGGTTAAAAAGTCTTTTCCAAAAGTTGAAAGAACATCTGAACTATTAGAACTTGTGCATTCTGATATCTGTGAATTGAATGGCTTATTAACTAGAGGAGGAAACAGATACTTCATTACATTTATAGATGATTTTTCAAGATATACTTACGTTTATTTGATAAGAAATAAAGATCAAGCTTTTCAAATGTTCAAGAACTACAAAGCTGAAGTTGAAAATCAAAAGGGGAGAAAGATTAAAACTTTAAGAAGTGATAGAGGTGGTGAGTATTTTTCTTCGGACTTCTCTTCTTTTTGTGAGGAAAATGGAATAATACATCAAACTAGTGCTCCATATACTCCACAACAAAACGGATTGGCAGAAAGAAAGAATAGAACCTTGGTGGATATGCTTAATTCCATGCTTGTGAATTCTAAGTTGCCAATGAATTTATGGGATGAGGCATTACTCACAGCTTGTCACTTACACAACATAATTCCCTCTAGAAAGTTTAAGATTTCTCCATATGAATTATGGAAGAAAAGAAAACCAAACTTGGCTTACCTAAAGGTTTGGGGTTGTCTAGCATATTATAGAGTTCCGGATCCTAAAAGAACAAAGCTAGGGCCAAGAGCCTTAAAAGGAGTTTTTGTTGGCTATGCACAAAATTCCAAAGCTTATAGAATATTGGATATCAGTTCTAATATCATTGTTGAATCTAGAGATGTTGAATTTTTTGAAAATAATTTTTGTCATGACTCTAATTCAGCAAGTGAATCTATAATTACATCTAGATTAAATAATAAATCTAGTATTGATGTTAGTCATGAATTAATGTCTAGCAACAAGCAAAATGTAGATTCTCCTACTGAAATTAGAAGAAGTAAGCGTGCTAGAACAGAGAGGAGACTAGATCCAAATTTTATATATACACATGATATTGTTCTCTTAGTTGAAGGTGATAGATCAACCGTACTTAACAAAATACCAGTTTTGTCAAACATAGAAGATAATCCAAAAACTTTTAAAGAAGCAATATCTTCAAGGGATGTAGCTTTTTGGAAAGAAGCAACGATGACGAAATGAATTCTTTGTTATCAAACAATACGTGGGTTTTAGTTGATTTACCGCCTGGTTCTAGACCTATTGGCTGCAAATGGTTTTTCAGAAGGAAATATAATACAGATGGAACAATACAAAGTTTTAAAGCTAGGTTGGTAGCAAAAGGCTTTAGACAAAAAGAAGGGATCGACTACTTTGACACATATGCACCTGTGGCTAGAATAACATATGTTAGAGTACTTTTATCTTTGGCATCAATTTACAATTTGTGTGTACATCAAATGGATGTTAGAACAACCTTTTGAATGGTGACTTAAACGAAGAAGTGTATATGGAACAACCTGAAGGTTTTATTCTACCAGGAAATAAAAATAAAGTTTGTAAACTTATTAAGTCATTATATGGATTAAAACAAGCACCCCGACAATGGCACAAGAAATTTGACTCTGTAATTTTAGAATATGGCTTTCGACATAACAATGCTGACAAATGTATATATTCTAAGTTTACGGATGATTATGGTGTGATTATTTATCTTTATGTAGATGATATGCTTATAATTGGAACTAATATAGAGGGTGTGAATGATACAAAGAATAAGTTTAAAATGAAAGATTTAAATGAGGTGGATACAATCTTGGGTATCAAAGTTAGAAAACATAGTGGGAGGTTTTGCTCTTTGTCAATCTCATTATATTGAGAAAATATTAAATAATTTTAAACACTTGAATATTAAAGAAGCAAATACCCCATATGATAACTCGTACAAGTTGGCAGAAAATTCTGGTAGAGCAATAGCTCAAATTGAATTTGCTAGTGCTATTGGTAGCTTGATGTACGCTATGCACTGCATTAGACCTGATATTGCTTTTATAGTATGTAAACTATCGAGATATACTAGCAAGCCTAGTAACGAATACTGGAAAGCGATTTCAAGAGTTCTTGGTTACTTGAAAAGAACTATAAATTATTGTTTATCCTACGTTAAGTTTCTAGTAGTGTTGGAGGGTTATACAGATGCAAGTTGGATAACTAGTATAAATGATATTAAGTCTACCTCTGGTTGGGTATTTACCTTAGGAGGAGGGGCTATTTTTTGGGCTTCAAAGAAACAAACTTGTATAACTAATTCTACAATGGAATCCGAATTTATAGTTTTAGCTGGGGCGGGAAAGGAAGCAGAATGGCTGAGAAATCTTTTAATGGATATTAAGTTGTGGCCACAACCGATGCCAGCTGTTTCCTTGCATTGTGATAGTCAAACGTCAATGTCTAGAGCTTATAGTAAAGTTCATAATGGTAAATCTAGACATATTAGTTTGAGACATGAATATGTGAGACAAAAAATATCTGATGGAGTGATTACCATTATTTATATTAAGTCTTGCAATAATCTAGCAGATCCACTTACAAAAGAGCTCTCGAGAGATATGACAAGAAGTACTTCTGCTGGATTTGGTCTAAGACAATTTGATTAAGTTTACTATTAATGGGAACCCAACTTTTGATATTGTTAGCATACAAAGTTTAATGGGTAATAACAAGTTAGTAGCAAATTTGGTGAATGCTGAAAATGCTATTCGAACTATTACAGCATTAAATCCAATTGGAGGATGAGTAACTATACTCTTAATGAAGATTAGTGATACTACAGATGACTTTCTCATGATATTGTAGTATTACAGAAGACTTCACCTATATGATCATAGGAAGTGGTGCCGCTTCAACAAAAGACGAGACGTCTTTGTAAATGTTCATGAATTCAGGAAGTAGCACAAGGCCATATTAGTGCTAAAGTTTGGTGAGCTTTAAACTCGGACTAATTGATTCGTGTGTGCAGTATTTCCAGTTCTAACACAAAGGAATCAGGTTTAATCTTTAATTATACTAAGATTCTGTTTGAACTTTGAGATGCTTTCACTAAGGAGAAGTTTAAATCGAAAGATACTTCTCCTTATGCATGAAACAATTGTGAGCCTAATCGTTCAAGCTAAGTGGGGGATTGTTGAAGTAGCTTGAAAAGTTAGATGGAGAAGGGAGCTTATTACATAGAAGAGAAGTTAAACCTCAAGTTTCAGCTACATATTTGAACCTTAATTGCAGTTACAATACTAATGTTGCAATACTACCGTTGCTGGATAATGGTTCAATATGAATAGACGTGTCTGTTATTTGAAAAGGTGTGATGTAAATGCAATTGAATTGCCTATAAATTACTTCATAAGTGGTTCATTCACGGCAGATTTTTTCTAACTCCTCTTCTTCCTATTTTTCTCTAAAAGCTCTCTTGAAAGTCCGTAACTGAAGTTCTAAAGAGAGATTTTCAGAAATTGCTGTCTGCAAATCTCTAGGCTTTGTTGTATCCTGAAGGTATATTACCATAAACCATCAGCAAACTAGTGGGTCAATTAATACCTAAAAGATAGTGATTCTATCACACCTCAAAGCCTAAATCATACCCACTGTTCTAACATTCACATGCTCACTGTTCAACACTCCCCGTCAAGTTGATGGTTAAAACAGGTTCTTCACTCCAAGTTTCCTCAGTAGATAATCATGATGTGCTTTGCTCAGACCTTTTGTAAGTAAATCCGCTAGTTGTTCCTTTGTAGACACATGCTCAGTTTTGATCAGACCATGTGAGATCCGTTCTCTTACAAAAATGACAATTAATCTATGTCTATATGCTTGGTTCTTTCACGAAAGATTAGATTTGCTGTAATTTGTATTGCAGCTTTGCTGTCACACATCAACCGAATAGGTACATCAACATGAATTCCTAGCTCTTTGAACAACCCCACAAGCCAAGTAATCTCTGCAGTGCATGAGGCCATGCTTCTAAATTCAGCCTCAACTGAGCTCCTGGAGAACGTTTCCTGCTTCTTTGATTTCCAGGAGATAAGAGCATTACCAAACTTTACTAGGTAACCTGTAACAGACCTTCTTGTCTCCACACAGGCCCCCCAATCTGAGTCACAGTAGGCTGTTAGCTTTCTTGTATTCTCAGCAGGCATTAGGAGTCCTAGATCAGGTTCAACCTTGATATATTTCACCACTCTGAGGGCAACTTCTAAGTGAGATGTCTTGGGACAGTGCATATATTTGCTAAGAACTTGGACTGCAAATGCCAAGTCAGGTCTAGTCATGGTGAGATATAAAAGTCTATCCACCAGCCTCTGATAGATACTATGATCCTTCAACTTTTCATCTGCTGTAGTGTCACTTTGTAGCCAAGTATCATAATCCACAGAGGTTATTTTTTGATTCAACTCTAGTGGAGTTCTACACGTTTAGCTCCACTCAGTCCTGGTTCGGAAATGAGCTATAATGCATATTTTCTTTCATTCGTCACTATGCCCTTCTCAGACCTAGCAAACTCAATTCCTAGAAAGAATTTGAGCTCACCTAGGTCTTTCATCTTGAACTTGGTTTGCAAGTCCCTTCTAGTTTGATCCAACATTATTTGATTGTTGCATGTGATCAACAAATCATCTACATAGACTAAGATGGCTGTTATGTCATGACTTGTCCTCTTGATGAAGAGAGAGTAGTCAAAGTGACTTTGTCTGAACCCCATCTGCAGCAAAGCCTCAATCAACTTCAAGTTCCACTGCCTTGGAGCTTGTTAAGTCCATAGAGGGACTTTTGCAATTTGCAGACCTTCTGAGACTCCCCCTATCTGGCAAACCCTTCAGGAATATGCATATAGACTTCCTCTTGAAGCTTTCCATTGAGAAAGGCATTGTGAACATCCATCTGATAGAGGCACCAGTTCCTTGATGCTGCAAAAGCTATAATGGACCTCACAGTGACCATCTTGGCTACTGGGGTGAATGTTTCTGTGTAATCCAGACCCTCATTTTGACTGTACCCTTTTGCAACCAACCCAACTTTGTATCTTTCCACTTCACCCGAGGCTTTGTACTTTACCTTATAGATCCATTTGCAACCAATTGGCACTTTACCTTGTGGCAAATCAACAATAGTCCATGTGTGCTTGTTCTCCAAAGCTGCAATCTCAAGTTTCATAGCTTGTGATCACTTTGGATCAGCAGCAGCTCTTTAAAGGTTTGTGGTTCAATGACAGAGGAGAAATGGTGAGAGATTGCAGGAAATGAGGAGTTACATGGTGATAAGACACATATGATGAAAGGGGATAAGCACATGTAATGCCATGGGACCATGTCACATAATCTTTCAACCACAATGGAGGTTTACTGTGTCTGAGAGATCTTCTGAGATTTTGGATGTCTGAAGCTTCTGTGAGGTCATAGCTACCAGGAACAACTAGCTAGCCAGGTAGGAGATCTAGAGCTTCTGCTGCAGAATTACCAAGAACATCAACAGGAACAACAACCTGTTGTTCTGGAGCTTCTTTTTCTTGATCTGATATCTCCCCCTGGGATGAAGATCTGGGGTTATGTGCATCAGTAGTAGCTTCAGTATGACTTAGTGGAATGTAGGAGCCAGACTGGGACTGAGTTGATATTGGAGTCAAGAGGTCCGGGACTGGAAAGAGAGGAGTGCCTGAGCTTTTCATGTCCTTGAAAGGAAAGCTGGCTTCATGGAATACTACATTCCCGATTACAAAGAAAACTTTAGAATGTATATTATATAGAATATAATCCTTTTGTGTTGGACAATACCACATGAGAACATATGGTATTGCCCTAGAGGAGAACTTGTCATGTACATTAGGACTGGTTGCATAGGTCAGGCAACCAAACACTCTCAAATGATTCAAGGAAGGAGGGTGTGAGTAGAGCTTTTCAAAAGGCGATTTGTAGTCAATGCATTTGGAGGGAAGCCTGTTGAGTAAGTACACAACAGTGTTAACACACTCTCCCCAAAATTTTAAGGGTATTGATGCTTGAAATCTGAGTGATCTAGCCATGTCTAAAATTGTCCTATGCCTTCTCTCAGCAACACCATTCTGTTGAGGAGTATATACACAAGTACTCTGATGCTCAATGCCTAGTTCCAGTAGTAAACTAGTGAAGTCAGAACTGAAGAACTCACATCTATTGTCTATCCTAAGTGTTTTCACTTGAGTAGAAAATAAGTTGTGAACTTCGGCAAAGAAATTTTTCAGCATTACCAAAGTGTCTGACTTGGAGTTAATTAGAAATATGAAAGTGTATCTTGTGAAGTCATCTACAATAGTAACAAAATACCTTTTTCCATCACATGTAGGTACTCCATAGGGACCCCAAATGTCAAAATGAATAAATTCAAATGCAGATTTTGGCATTGTATTACTTAAAGGGAAAATCAGTCTTGTTTGTTTAGCTAGAGGACAAACGGTACAAGGATGATGTTCACCCTCTTCTAGATGTCTGAGTACATCATGCCTCTTTATTACATCAAGTGGAGCATGTCCTAACCTTCTATGCCAAAGTAAACTAGTAAGAAAAGAGTGACTGCTAGCAATACAGACACTATTATTTCCTGCATTTTTAATCCCTGTCAATGATGAGCCTTGTTGTGCAAAGTTCCTCTTCAGCACATATAGTCCATGATCCTCCTTACCTATCGTTTTCACCTTACCACTCCAGAGATCCTGGAAGATACAGAAGTCAGGAAAGAATAGGGCGGAACATTGCAACTCCTTTGTCAGTTTAGACACAGACAAAAGGTTGTATATGAATTTTGGGATATACAGTACATCAGATATGTCCCGACCCTCAATTAAAGAAGCTTTTCCTATGTGAGATACATAAGCTACATCACCAGTTGACATATGAACTTTACTCCTTTCAGACATAGGTATTTGCTTAAAGGTTTTCAACACTTCAAAAGTGGATGCCATATGATTTGTTGCTCCTGTGTGTATTATCCATTATTTATTAACACATGAAGTGAATCAGGCTTTCATAGTACCTGCTGCAGCTGCTACAGATTTCTCAAAAGAACCTTCATTGTTTCCCTTGCTGAGAAGTTGAATGATTTGTTGGTATTGTTCCTGTGTAAAGAATGGAGTTGACGGTTGTGCCATGGGTTTATCAGTTGCTATGGGAGTATTCCTTCCTTGTTGTTGTTGATACCCAATTTTTTCCTAAATATTTTTAATATGCAAAATACTTCCAAAATAGCATATGTATGCATATATAGGTATGTCCAAATGTATTATTATCTTTCCTTAATTTTTAAAGATTTTTAAATCAATTTATTGCCCTATCTTATCCAAAAAAAACCCAATAATTATTCCCAAAATTATCATTTTTAGTGATTTATTTATTGGACTCTCATATTTATACAAAAATATAGCTATGATAATTTTTGCATAATTTTACAAATTTATTTAGTATTTTTAAGGCTAAATTGCATATTAGTGCAATATTAGCCTCTTGTAGATCTAATTACGTTTATGTCTATAAAAATTAGGTCCAATATTTCTAATTTGATAATTATGTATTATTAATCATGTTAGTACATTTAATTTATATCCAGAAATTACTTTACTATTTTTTATAAAATAAATAAGGGAAATATGGCTATTTAAAATATAGCCCAATTGTGTTTTAATTGTGGCCTGAATTGAACCCCAATTTTAAACCCAATTACCCTAACCCAACCCCTTTCTGAACCGACCCAAACCTAACACCGTTAAACCGCTCCACGTACCCGATCAATCCAGGCCGTTGATCAAAATGATCAATGGCCACCAAACCACCTTTCCATAATTAATCCCAAACAACCCCTAAACCCAATCATTTCTCTCATTCAGCCGCCTCAGAATCCCAATTCTCTCTCAAACTCTCTCTCAAACCCTAGCCGCCACCCTCAACCACCACCTAAAATTGCCCAAATCAATGGCTTCCAAAGCCATTGGAGGCCTGTATCTACCTCCTTTGGCTTCTATATGCCCGATTATCACTGTTTCAAGGCAGAATCCTGGGAAAGTTTGGTCTAGACCTTGGTTGTTTCCAGTTCTATGGCTGTCTCCGGTCACCTTTGACTTTGCTCCGGCTAATGCTGTATTCTGGGCCGAGCCCGAGCTTAAATGGGCCAAACGGGCCGGGCCAAACGGGTCCGGGCTCAGACGGGCTGGTCTTTGGCGGTCCCGGGCTTCACGGGCTCAACGGGTGGAACCGGCCCACGACGGGCTAAGCCCACATGGTCCCGGGCTAAATGGGCCGGGCCCACACGGGCCTAACGGGCTTTTTCTTTCTGGGCTATTTTTTTTAAATTTGTTTTTTATTTAAGGCAATTTCTTGTAAACCATATATGTATATACTAATATAAATTGCTTATACATGGCTATATAAATATATATAGTATACATAATATGTATAGCATGTATATATAATTATATATTAAAGTTTGCATTTAAAAAGTAAAATAACAAAACAATAGTAAAACTAAATTATCATGCATAATAAATTAATAACAAAGTAAAACATTAAGCATAAATACGTCTAATAACTTTAAAATAAATATGTAGTATATATAGTATATATAGTTTATATAGTATGTATATATGTGTCACGACCCGAAACCCGCACTAGTCGTGATGGCGCCTCTCGTGAAGACAAGGCCAGCCAACAGAACAACAACGCCTCTTTCAAAATTATTAAACATAAATGAATAGATAAATACAACTTAATGACAATAATAATCGATATTTACAACCCAACACAGCCCGACCGGGGTGTCACAAGTCACGAGCATCTAGAGAAGTCTGAACACGACTACAGGGCCAATAATACACATAATAAAATTTAGAATCAAAAGACGAAGTCCGGCACCGCGAACGCCGGCGGTCACCTTGCTCAGCTACGATAACAAAATCCTTAATCAGCTCTAACCCGCTACCGGGTAACAAATACCTACAACTGCACGCGAGGTGCAGGGAGTAAAGTGAGTACTCCAACTCAGTGAGCAATAAAAGTAAATAATAACTGAGCAGCAAGAAATCACGTAAAGAACTCCATCATGCTATATAGAACAGTGCAACCCTTTGAGAAAACAGTAAAACCGTGAAATCCTTTAGAAAATATCTGGGCTCAGTTAAAACCTCTTTTGAAAATATCTTTCTCAACAGTTAAGCAAATGAATGCGAAACAGATAGTGCAAGTCAGCACATAAGTCAGCCCCTCGGGCACAGCACTCCATTAACAAATAACACCAGGGTATCAGGTGAACAATGCAAGAAGTAGCATGGATGCCAATGGAATGAGAGTGCAGAATGTCATGACACGTAATACAACCAGGAACCAATGCATGAGTGCAATGCAATGCATATGACCGCTGTGGCGTGCAGCCCGATCTATCCATATTTAACGTCGACGACGCTCACTGGGGGTGTGTACAGACTCCGGAGGGGCTCCTACAGTACAAGCGCAATAATCAAGCCATCTCGTGGCATCAACCAGGCCCTCGGCCTCAATATCAATACAGTACCGCTGCGGTGCGGAGCCCGAGCCAACCATACATCCAGAAATCACTATAACATTGCTGCGGCGCGCAGCTCGATCCATGCTCAGTCTAGAAATGCACATAAGCCACTTGGGCAATATTAAAATAATAGTTCTCAGCTCAAAACGTCAATGAAATGTTGTTTAAGTTTTCAAATCTTAGAAAAAAATGGCTGAGTTTGCAAAACAGTGTTAAAACCCTGGACCGAGATCAAATAATATGCAAGTAATGCGAAAACAGTGATATCAATCCCTGAACGATTCACATAGTTGGCACGAAGCCCAAACATGGCAATCAGCCCAAATTATGATGATAACAAGTAGTTTCAGTCAAATACGCAGTAAAAATCAACAAGCGGGACGGACCAAATCACAATCCCCAATGGTGCTCTACCCCACGCTCACATCCGGCGTGCAAGTCACCTCAATACAGCACTATGATGTGCAAATCCGGGGTTTCAAACCCTCAGGATATCATTTACAAGTATTACTTACCTCGAACCGGTGAAATCTCTAGCTCGCGACGCCTTTGCCCCTCAAACCGGCCTCCACGCGCGTCGAATCTATCCAAAATCAGAGCGAATACATCACAATATGCTAAGGGAACAATACCCAATCGAAAACAATCGAAAAATAGCAAAATCTCGAAACTAGCAAAACCCGAGCCCTGGGCCCACTTCTAGAAAAATTACAAAACTCACATTACCGGATTCCTCGTCTCACCACGAGTCCATACATACCAAGAACTCCCAAATCCAAGCTCAAATGACCTATCAAATCCCAATTTGAAATATCAAAAACTCAAGCCCTAGCTTTACCCCTTTTTGATGAATTTCAACCAATTTCCATGTTAAATCTATCATAATCTCTTGTATTTAGGCCAAGGAACTTACCTCCAATCAATCCTCCTTGAATCCCTCTTCAATTTGTCCCAAAGAGCTGTCACACCTCCTTTTTCTACACCCCCGGAATAGGGTATAATAAAGGGAGTTATTTCCAACTTGAAGTGACAATCGAAACGGGATTTATTTTAAAGAAATCAGAGTCGCCACTTGGGATAAGTTTGGCTTTTGGTGTCCCAAGTCACCGATTTATCTTGGATCCCGAACCGAGGAAATTATGACTCTATTAACGGTCCGCGAACCAGAACTCCGAGTAAGGAATTCTGTTAACCCAGGAGAAGGTGTTAGGCATTCCCGTGTTCCGTGGTTTTAGCACGGTCGCTTAACTGTTATGTTTGGCTTAAGTTATCTGATTTTTAAACATATTTCTTACCTATGTGCCTTTATTTTAACCACTTTTACTTTATGTCTTTTTAATAAGAATTGCAACGTCGTGAAAATGTATCTCGAACCACGTTACACCAGTGTACCCGTGGCTTTTGACGCATTTCGACTCCGTTGGGATTTGGATTTGGGTCACATAAATGTGCACCCGAATTTAGGAAAGTAATATTATTAAAATACGCGCCTAAAGCAACTACACGTTTTAGCTTTGCGAGGGCCATGAAATTTTTGCTAAATAGCACGCCTCGGATTCTAAGGTTGAGTTAAAGCTAATTAAAACGAGGGCCACGCAATTGTCATTTTTTGTTTGGCATGGCGCACCCCAATTTTTAAAGGGTGCTAAATTCGGAGGGCCATAACTATTTTGTGTTATCCAATATAGCACACCTCAATTTAACTATAAAGATCTACTGATTAAATCAGGGTTAAAGAAATTACAGTTACTTTTAAACTAAAGCGCGAACTTAAATTGTCGTTCAATGGTCCAATAAAGAAGAGGGTCTGATCCATTATTTATTCAAAAAAGAAACCTGCGCCTGGCAGCAGGCCCAACAATTCACTGAAAATCTCCACCTTGAGGCAGAGAATCACGGGAGTGCCCAGGGCAGCAAACTCCCTTTCATCTCACAATAACTTCGTCATTCAGGCCCACAAGAGGCCCAAACTTTACAAAGCTGCAGGCTGAAGGTAGAAGACCTAGAACCGAGCCCAAATGAAAACAAATTGACATACAAACCAAAGAAATATGCCAAATGAACCTGATCATCAATATCTAACAGCTTGACATGCAGGAAATATTAAATGCTTTCAAAAGCCATCTTACGTTCTTGCCTTGCTATCAAATTCCAATTTTATGCTAAACACTGATTTCATCAAAAATAAAGCACACCCTTAAAACTCATCACTAATGCAAACTTAGCCCATAATGGATTGATCTTATGAAAACCTTCAATATTAAACTCCTGGATTCCTCTTCACTAGTATTCATGTACCAATTTACACATGCTGACATGTTTGAACACAGAATAGCTAAACCAACATATGCAGAATCTTCATAAATCAGCCTTCAAATACTGTATATAATCACTATTGCCGAAGAAATTGTTTAGTCCTTTTCAAAGAGAATGCTACAGCATATCCAACAGTCTACATACACAATAGATTCCAACCATTTTACAGGTCAACATACTGCCTTTAAACACCCATTCCAGCATTACAAACAAAACCTTAGGCTAATAACATAAATAAGCAAGCAATCTCATGAAGCAAAGCTGAATTACTACAGAAGTAAAGGAGTTTAATAGCATAAAATGACATTTGATAACAATATGTCATGAAACTTCCACCGGATCATGTAACTTCAGATTTCCAACTCTTACACATCTAGAGGTCTAGAAAGTACCTGGAAATTACAAAAGGAAGAAGAGGTGAAAGCAATGAATAGCAACAGCAGGCCAGCAATGTGATAATATCAGCAGAAATCAATTCCACCCAGCAAAAGAATTGTAAGCCACAACCAAGCTCAAGTAAAAAAAATCTCTTCAACCAACAGATTCAATCCATTTTTTTTGAAATCCAAACCAATGAAAATGACAAATCCTTTTCAAATCCCAGAGAATCAGCCCCAATTTCTAATTCAAACCATTTTAAAACTCCAAATGAATCACAAGTTGCTTCAGAGGTTGAAAATTTCAGGAATCAAAGAGGGAAATTCAATAGAACATTCTTTTTCTCTCAAAATTCTAGTCGTCTCTATTTTTGGATTTTCAGCTCTTTTGTTCTCAGATTTTCAGAATGTGTAAGCTCTATTGTTTTTGGATTTTTCAGCTCTTCCGTCTCTGCCTTGAAAGGCAAGTTTAAGATGCCTTTTTAGGCAAGGGACTAGGGCAGACCTTATGTTTTCAATTTTGCACCCTGCCCCCCCTTTAATTCTCATTTTAGCTTAGGTGTCCCTCAATTACTGACTTGCTACCCAAGTTATGCTACCAAAAATCAGAAATTGCCATTCAAACCTCCAACCTAGAAGCTTCTAGGGACTTCTCAAATCAGTACCAAAAGATTCCCTGATTCTAATTTACCTAAAATACCCTTTAATGACCCTGTTTTTACCTTGAAATTCATGGGCCAAGCTGACCCAGTAATTGAAACAGTCCAAACATGGGTCAAGAATGATTCAACTCAAGGAAATCAGCCTACTCAAACTATGAACTGAGGATTTAAATGCGGCCCAGATTTAAAAGAGAAAAAAAAA
>NC_031989.1:9565830-9566366 GCF_001879085.1 Nicotiana attenuata
AAAGAGCTAGCCTGAGCTATGATCTACGAATTCAAGAGGTCCTGTCTATGTCTTCTAACTTGTTCTTGTGTTGTCCTGAACTTGTATCTTGTATTCTTCCGATGGTATTCCTGTTGTGTTTTGCATGGTGATCGGCGATATTGCTGCCATTCCTCCAAATGAATGCTTGATTACTTGAAACATGTGTCCATTTTCCAGGTGGGCTCCTGACTGCTAATATTCTGAAAACGAATGCCTCTGTTCTCCAGGCGGGCTCCTGATTGCCAAAACTTGAAAATAAATGCCTCTATTCTCCAGGCGGGGCTCCTGCTTGCTTAGAAATGTGAAATGTATTCCCTTGTTCTCCAGGTGGGCGCCTGATTGCTAAAATTGAAATGTATTCCCTTGTTCTCCAGGTGGGCGCCTGATTGCTGAAATTGAAATGTATTCCCTTGTTCTCCAGGTGGGCGCCTGATTGCTGAAACTTGAAATGTATTCCCTTGTTCTCCAGGTGGGCGCCTGATTGCTGAAATTGAAATGTATTCCCTTGTTCTCCA
>NC_031989.1:9570730-9571570 GCF_001879085.1 Nicotiana attenuata
AAGACCTAAACTATTAACCCCTAAAATTATTTAAAACTTTATTTAAAGGTAAGTGCAAACATTAACATTAAAAATGCAAAGAACTATTTTTCGCAATTTTCTTAAATTTTGTTCTAAACTAATTAATACCTAATTAATACTAAAATTGTGAAATTAAATCCTAAATGCAAAAATGCATATTTTTGTGTTTTCATATGAATTAAAATGCACGAATAAAAATGCAACAATTATAAAAAAATGCCACCAAATTCACGAAAAATTTCAAAATACTAAAGAAATTGTTTTGTTTGAAATTTATGGGAGTAATTCATATAGGGAAAAAATCACGTGCTCACAGCTGCCCCTCTTTGCTCGGGAACACGAAGAGTTCTTGGGCAAAGATAAGTGAGCGGACACGAGCGATTTTTGCCCGTTCGAATACTCCGTGTGAAGCATTTTTTGAAAATCGTTTGACCGAACCCTGCTCCTAAGGTTGCCTACATATCCTGGGCTAAACAGGAATCAGGTCAGTGTAGTTCGGGAATGTTTGGTAGCTGGGACTACCAGGAGCTGTGATTTCATTGCTGTTGCTGCTGCTACTGCTCGCTGACCTCCTTATTACACCGAGTAGAAAATAAAAAGAAGCTAGCCTGAGCTATGATCTACGAATTACAAGAGGGTCCTGTCTATGTCTTCTAACTTGTTCTTGTGTTGTCCTGAACTTGTATCTTGTATTCTTCCGATGGTATTCCTGTTGTTGTTTTGCATGGTGATCGGCGATATTGCTGCCATTCCTCCAAATGAATGCTTGATTACTTGAAACATGTGTCCATTTTCCAGGTGGGCTCCTGACTGCTAATA
>NC_031989.1:9579601-9590135 GCF_001879085.1 Nicotiana attenuata
CGTTTGGACACTTAAATATTAAGTGACCCAGGCTTCCCAACCGTCCGATCTTGTAACCTCGACGGTCCAGATTTAATAGGCCAAAACGACGTCGTTTTGGGATATAACGGGATTGGACCGGTTTGTTGGGGTGGGTTTGGGCTAATTCTGGAAGGGTTTGGGTTTAATAAATTGGGCTGGGTGATCTGGCCCAATTCTTGGTAGCCATTTTCTTTACTCTTTTAATTGCTTTCTTGTATTTTTATTGACTTGCTTTTATTCTATTTTTTGTATTTTTGTATTTATTTATTTTTCTGATTTTATAAAATGCTAAACAAAACAAAGACCTAACTATTTAACCCCTAAAATTATTTAAAACTTTATTTAAAGATAAGTGCAACAATTAACAATTAAAAGTGTAAGAAACTATTTTTCGCAATTTTCTTTAAATTTTGTTCTAAACTAATTAATACCTAATTAATACTAAAATTGTGAAATTAAATCCTAAATGCAAAAATGCATATTTTTGTGTTTTCATATGAATTAAAATGCACGAATAAAAATGCAACAATTATCAAAAAATGCCACCAAATTCACGAAAAATTACAAAATACTAAAGAAATTGTTTTGTTTGAAATTTATGGGAGTAATTCATATAGGGCAAAAATCACGTGCTCACAAGAGCTCTCAAAATACTCAACAATGGTGGAAAAATGACTGAAACTCGCGGATGAAATGTTTATAAACTTTCTGCCCAGGTCTGACCCCTCCTTCTTCGCGAACGCGAGGGCTATCCCGCGTTCGCGATGCTCATATTTTCCATCTGCCAAAAGCCCTTCGCGAACGCGTCCCACACCACGCGAACGCGAAGTTTTATTCCTCATATATATACGTGAACGCGACACACATTATGCGAACGCGAAGACCAAAGAAACCTGAACCTCAATTCCTTATACGCGTTCGCGGCTACTGCCTCGCGAACGCGATGCACACTCAGCTACCCCTCCGCGAACGCGAACCCACACATCGCGAACGCGAAGAGTAATTCACCTGCCTCCCAAAAAGCTTCTACGCGATCGCGACACCACACCCACGATCGCGAAGCACAAATACTCTGCAACATCAAGACAGCAAAATCTGCAACTCAAAATACCAAGATTGGTCCGATCGACCATCCGAAACACACCCGAGGCCCCCGGGACCTCAACCAAAAGCACCAACGCATCCCAAAACCTCATTCAAACATGTTACAATCATCAAAACACCTCAAACAACACCAAAACCATCAATTCACATCGAATTCAAGCCTAAGTTTTTTCAAAAACTTCCGAAACACGCATTCGATCAAAAACCCAACCAAACAACGTCCGAATGACCTGAAATTTTGCGCACACATCACAAATCACATAAGCTACAGCAACTCTCGGAATTCCATTCCGACCCTCGGATCAAAATCTCACCTGTGAACCGGAATTCGCAAAAATTCTAACTTTGCCAATTCAAGCCTAATTCTGCACCGGACCTCCAAAATCTATTCCGATCGCACTCCTAGGTCACAAATTTTCCCCCGAAGCTAACCAAATCACCGAAAATCCCATCCGAGCCCTCTAACTAAATAGTCAACATCCGGTTGACTTTTCCAACTTAAGCCTTCCTTAAAGAGACTAAGTGTCTCCTTTCTTATCAAAACCAATCCAAATCAACTCTAACACACCGCATACCGATAACGAAACATGAAGAAGCATAAAATGGGGGAAACGGAGCGGTAACTCATGAGACGACGGGTTGGGTCGTCACATCCTCCCCAACTTAAACCAATGCTCGTCCTAGAGCGTACTCAGAGTTGCTCTAGAGGCCATCCAATAGCTGAATAACTTTACCATGCATATGCCCGGGGTGATCCCACGTCTCCCTATCTCATATAGGTCCGATAACACATCATAGCTGAAATCTCACAACCCATCTAGACCATAAACCGTAGAACCACATTGCACTTTTCGAAATCATACACAAGATCAGAACCTCACGTCTATATTCAATATAAACCCGAACCAGCTGTAATAACCCATACCTACAACCTCAGGTGAGACCACCTGATATACCACATAATCCAAACTCTCGAAACGATAGCCTCTAATCACAGCAGTTGCCCACAATAACCAAATATCGATAGAAAACCTCTTATTAGCTAAAGTCTTATTCCAGCACTTTCACATACTGCCAACGATAAATGAAACACGCGATACATCGTAACCATTTCTCAGATCAACCATTCATGAAGCCACTTCCCTTTGGCTATTACCACAACAGATTTCCGGGCCGAACCTCGATATTATCCTTCTAACAAGCTGAAATCAAATCTGTTCGTATTCATTAATAACTCCAACGATCACCTCGAGTCCAACACACCACTCTGGTGATATGACACCTCAACTCAGGCCTAAGCCACAACTTGCATAATACACGCACCAATAAGAAACGATCTGAATATACTCAAATCCTAAAAATGACTCAAACGAAAGAGCTGTACCTCAAGCTCATCAATACCATTACCACACAAGGCTGAGACCCCGTCTCATATCATAGAGATAGAATACCTGAATCTACCTCGAAAGGTCATAACTCCACGTAGCCTTGCTACAATGCGCGACCCTATCCAACATTGTTACACATGAAACACCTCAAGTCGCTATGCTCAAAATCGACAGCNAGTCTTGTAAGAAATAGTTGATCTCATTTATATCTTAAAGAAGTCAAAATTACATGCGATGAGTTCATAAATTGATGAAGTACTAATGTTTATAAAATTGTTATAACAGAATGGTTTTATGCATAACCATTATATGTGGCCCTGTGGGTAAGTGATTTAGAGTACCGAGGATGAGCCTCAATTGTATTTTGGTCTATTATGCTATTGATTGAGGGTAAGACGGTGGGTTCAAGTCTCATCGTACCTTGAGGGTAAGACACTGGGTTTATGTCCTAGTGCACCATGATAATAAGTAGTTGGGTTCGAGTCCCAATGCATTATGTCCTAACATGCCTTTATATGGATAAGGCATTGGGTTTGAGTCCCAATGCACCATATTGATGATATAATGATGACTAAAGAAAAATAATGTATTTTTCATGAAAAAGCATAAAGTTTGTCCCACTTGATTTGCTCCATTCTTGAAGTGAATGTGAAAACGGTGCATAATAAGTCTAAATAAAGACAAGTGGTTGACCAATGAACGTGGGCGTGACAAAGATCAAATAATAACAGCCATCATTATGGTAATTGTAAAAAGGAGAACGATAAGGGCTCTCAAAATGCTCCTTCAAAGGTGAAGGAATATGTATCAATGTGGTCTGTTAATACGAGATACGTTCATATGATTATAGTCCATTCGTTGAAAATGTGACTTGTGATAAGCATTGTAAATGCAGGCTCATTCCTGAAAGTAAATGCTGAAATATATATGTGATAAAAATTATGCATAAGAATGTGCTTATGCATGGTTGGATAAATACCACAACTCACCTCTAAGGGAGGTCATGAGAGAAATAAAGATAATGAATATTACAATATGTGTCACGACCCGAAACCCGCACTAGTCATGATGACGCCTCTCGTGAAGACAAGGCCAGCCAACAGAACAACAACGCCTCTTTCAAAAAATTTTAAACATAAATGATTAGATAAATACAACTTAATGACAATAACAATCGATATTTACAACCCAACACAGCCTGACTGGGGTGTCACAAGTCACGAGCATCTAGAGAAGTCTGAACACGACTACAGGGCCAATAATACACAGAATAAAATTTAGAATCAAAAGACGAAGTCCGGTACCGCGAATGCCGGCGGTCACCTTGCTCAGCTACGATAACAAAATCCTCAATCAGCTCTAACCCGCTACCGGGTAACAAATACCTGCAACTGCACGCGAGGTGCAGGGAGTAAAGTAAGTACTCCAACTCAGTGAGCAATAAAAGTAAATAATAACTGAGCAGCAAGAAATCACGTAAAGCACTCCATCATGCTATATAGAACAGTGCACCCTTTGAGAAAAACAGTAAAACCGTGAAATCCTTTAGAAAATATCTGGGCTCAGTTAAAAGTTCTTTTAAAAATATCTTTCTCAAAACCGACAGCCACGCACAATTTGATGTCTGAAACCAAAGCAATTCATTACACCCACGGTGAAACAAATAACATACGTCACGCAACCCGATAGGTCATAGCCAATACTCTATTTACCGATCAACACTCAATTACTCTTCCCGCTCGACTTTCAATATGAACCCCAATAGAACCGCACCACATGTGCCCATATCCAACAAATCATAACGCCTCGCAGCACAGAAAAGCCACTCATAGATCTCCCCAGATCACTAACAAGTTCAATACCTATCCCTCAACAATACAATTCGGGGCCAACCAAGCCAACTCAAGCTAAACACGTATCCAATCAGCCTACCAACGAACTCTTTACCAAGAAGCCTGAAGCTGCTCCTTCCACTACTATAACTCCTGCCGGAGCCGTACGATACGGTGTCCGGCACCAAATAAATATTGAAATCCATAATCTCGCCCGGCGACATGCCCGGCCACAAGAAACGCATCCGAAAAAGTCCCTCAATACCGGAACTGAATCAATGGTATAAACCTCTGCACTGACATCCGTCACGAAGGCCCAATTAAGAAAAGCAGTCCTCCCCAGCCGTCCGCTGGTCTTTGGAATACAAACCACTCTGCTAGAACAAAATCCGATGCACCTCGCCACACAACCTGTGGCATCTTCCGGCATAGCCCATAGCACAATAGTCTAGAATAACCGAATACTCAGACAACCAGTCTACACCCCAATATCATATCCAAAATCTAATATACCAAGAAAAGAAAGATCCACTCGGGCCTCCAAATCCCAACAGCCGCTAAACGGTACCAATACACACGATCCACAACCACTACATAGTCTGTACCTGAGAACTCCCAGTCTCCAACTCCATATAGCACACGAATCACTGTACCTGATCCCAAGTTCCGCAGTATGAATACATGTTACACCTCAAGTACCCAATCATTCCACGAAAGATATTCAAAAATTCCCCTGTGCCATCAAACAAACTCAGATATCAGCAGTCGATCTAGCAAGAAAGCACCGCAATACTATCGTAGTATCATCAGTCTAATCACATTACCCTTTTTCCGAGACATTTACTCTCGTCAAATCACTTCCGATTAGCAGTACCATTTCCTTGATTACCTGAGGCTACCCGTTGCCTAAGAGTCTTATGAACTCCTTTTCAGAACTGAACTGTAAGTTACCTCATAATGAACTTCTGCTGATCCTATTTGGAAGAAAATAATTACACATCCGACGCTTCGCATGCCCGTATAAAGATATATACATCTCCAAACCACGGTAAAACCCAACAAGGACTCTTTCCCAATTCCATTTGCACAAGCTAAACTGCCAGGACTGAATCCTTCTACCCCAAACCAAGCTAAGCAAGCTGTCAGGACTCAAAAGTTTTGCTGCACAATACCTGTAAGGCTCATTATCTCGAACACATACGAAGAATTAATCATACCTTCACCATACCGACTCAGTCTACTATCAACCTATTCCATTTATCAAATTTCCCCTCTAATTCATCATCAACTTGATGTTCCCCCATGCTGTGGCACCACAATACCTCAACCCAGGTTTACCACACGAGACTCGAACATAAGACCATACTGTCTAAAACCCATAAGCCACTGAATACTCTCTCAAATGTTCCCAGAAGTACCACATTCCAGAATACTTTACTTGAAGAACTTCTGCGAATCTGAATTCGTTACCATTACTTTCCAGATACCGATACATAGGATCCCATAATCAACATAAAAATATCAAAAGCCTTGACCCTTTTCCAATGAAAACACAGTCTCTACCCACATACACAACCTTAAGACACCTGATTGCTACATGTAGAATCTTGAACACATTACAACCATTCTCGAGAGTCAATTACTCCTTATTCGAACTGCAATTTACCTGATCAAACGGACATAACCACCCGTACCTCATTAGCACTCTGATGTCGCAGGATATGATCTCATTCCAATACAAACAAACATCTTCCTTCTCTATACACTGAGCATTCTTTATCAACAACAGCTCAAGACATCCTATTAGTTTCACACATCTACGAAGCACCATATAACCTTTGTCAAAATTTTGCTTCTCTCACGCCATCCTCGGCTCAATTTCTGCAACCAGAACTGATCCGCCAGCATACCTCGAAACGGAACCAACATAGCATACAACCGTGCGATCAGCTAATCAACAGCAACCTACCCAACTTGGCTCGAAGCCATATATCAGGACACACTCAATAACCCATAATACTTTTACTCTAGTGATGCCACAATATCATAGTGAGATTAAACTCAAATCATCTACTAGTTTGTGAAAACACAGATCATCTAGTACTGAAATCCTCTGCAAACCTCGCATTTATCCCCACATCAGCTGAGTCCACTCTCTTAAGCGACCCAAATTTTCAAATTACAACACGTACCTTTCAATTACACATGAGATCTTCTAACGTACACATAAGGATCATACCGCTTAAGAACACTCCACAGGAGATGACCCACCTGCTTCGCCTCAATTCAGTATTTCAACATACCTTCCACCATCATATACGTTACACAGTCATTTAGTCTTCCTGAGTCTGAACTCATACCGCCACATGTAATGCACTTCACTTTCCAACTAGGAGACACAAAAATATTCTTCACGCGCCCATAATTCGGGCAACACATCAAGTTACAATAGGAATCGAACACTTAACAGTTCATTTATTATCCAGCAGACTTATTCGTCACTACCAAGTCATATAGACACATCCCACAGTACTAACATACTCATCACATGGATATCCAACCGCCATTCCGGCTAATAAGGACAATACCGAACATACAAGTTCAAAACACTTGCTCACACAATCAGCACCTCGGTGCTCAAGCCATAGGCAAGGATCCGGCCTCAAGTCCTCCAGACTGGCCCAACATACTCACGAAGATCACATCTCGCCCCTCGATCGGGGAATCACAAACCATCAAGGTATATATAATACTGAGCGCTCATGTGCGCGTACAGACATGTGGAAGGAATTTCAAGAGTTATCTAAAGCTGAATCAAGTACGCACGACAAGAATTCCAAGAATGGGAAGTTTTCCTAAAGGTTCTGCAGCCTCCCGAGGAGAAATACAAGCGTCCCCGTACCGCTCCGCGAGACTCTACTAAATCTGCTCATGACTCGCGAGACCTAGTAACCTAGGCTCTGATACTAACTTGTCACGACCCGAAACGCGCACTAGTCGTGATGGCGCCTCTCGTGAAGACAAGGCCAGCCAACAGAACAACAACGCCTCTTTCAAAATTATTAAACATAAATAAATAGATAAATACAACTTAATGACAATAATAATCGATATTTACAACCCAACACAGCCCGACCGGGGTGTCACAAGTCACGAGCATCTAGAGAAGTCTGAACACGACTACAGGGCCAATAATACACAGAATAAAATTTAGAATCAAAAGACGAAGTTCGGTGCCGCGAACGTCGGCGGTCACCTTGCTCAGCTACGATAACAAAATCCTCAATTAGCTCTAACCCGCTACCGGGTAACAAATACCTACAACTGCACGCGAGGTGCAGGGAGTAAAGTGAGTACTCCAACTCAGTGAGCAATAAAAGTAAATAATAACTGAGCAGCAAGAAATCACGTAAGGCACTCCATCATGCTATATAGAACAGTGCAACCCTTTGAGAAAACAGTAAAACCGTGAAATCCTTTAGAAAATATCTGGGCTCAGTTAAAACCTCTTTTGAAAATATCTTTCTCAACAGTTAAGCAAATGAATGCGAAACAGATAGTGCAAGTCAGCACATAAGTCAGCCCCTCGGGCACAGCACTCCATTAACAAATAACACCAGGGTATCAGGTGAACAGTACAAGAAGTAGCATGGATGCCAATGGAATGAGAGTGCTGAATGTCATTACACGTAATACAACCAGGAACCAATGCATGAGTGCAATGCAATGCATATGACCGCTGCGGCGTGCAACCCGATCCATCCATATTTAACGTCGACGGCGCTCACTGGGGGTGTATAAGACTCCGGAGGGGCTCCTACAGCTCAAGCTCAATAATCAAGCCATCTCGTGGCATCAACCAGGCCCTCGGCCTCAATATCAATACAGTACCGCTGCGGCGCGCAGCCCGAGCCAACCATACATCTAGAAATCACTATAACACTGCTGCGGCGCGCAGCCCGATCCATGCTCAGTCCAGAAATGCACATACGCCACTTGGGCAATATTAAAATAATAGTTCTCAGCTCAAAACGTCAATCAAATGTTGTTTAAGTTTTCAAATCTTAGAAAAAAATGGCTGAGTTTGCAAAACAGTATTAAAACCCTGGACCGAGATTAAATAATATGCAAGTAATGCGAAAACATTGATATCAATCCCTGAAGGATTCACATAGTTGGCACGAAGCCCAAACATGGCAATCAGCCCAAATTATGATGATAACAAGTAGTTTCAGTCAAATACGCGATAAAAATCAACAACCGAGACGGACCAAGTCACAATTCCCAACGGTGCTCTACCCCACGCTCACATCCGGCATGCAAGTCACCTCAATACAGCACTATGATGTGTAAATCCGGGGTTTCAAACCCTCATGATATCATTTACAAGTATTACTCACCTCGAACCGGTGAAATCTCTAGCTCGCGACGCCTTTGCCCCTCAAACCGGCCTCCACGCGCGTCGAATCTATCCAAAATCAGAGCGAATACATCACAATATACTAAGGGAACAATACCCAATCGAAAACAATCGAAAAATAGCAAAATCTTGAAACTAGCAAAACCCGAGCCCCGGGCCCACTTCTCGAAAAATTACAAAACTCACATTACCGGATTCCTCGTCTCGCCACGAGTCCATACATACCAAGAATTCCCAAATCCGAGCTCAAATGACCTATCAAATCCCAATTTGAAATATCAAAAACTCAAGCCCTAGCTTTACCCCTTTTTGATGAATTTCAACCAATTTCCATGTTAAATCTATCATAATCTCGTGTATTTAGGCCAAGGAACTTACCTCCAATCAATCCTCCTTGAATCCCTCTTCAATTTGTCCCAAAGAGCTCTCAAAATACTCAACAATGGAGGAAAATGACTAAAACTCGCGGATGAAATGTTTATAAACTTTCTGCCCAGGTCTGACCCCACCTTCTTCGCGAAAGCGAGGGCTATCCCGCGTTCGCGATGCTCAAATTTTCCATCTCCAAAAGCCCTTCGCGAACGCGTCCCACACCACGCGAAAGCGAAGTTTTATTCCTCATATATATACGCGAACGCGACACACACTATGCGAACGCGAAGACCAAAGAAACCTGAACCTCAATTCCTTATACGCGTTCGCGGCTACTGCCTCGCGAACGCGATGCACACTCAGCTACCCCTCCGCGAATGCGAACCCACACATCGTGAACGCGAAGAGTAATTCACCTGCCTCCCAAAAAGCTTCTACGCGATCGCGACACCACACCCGCGATCGCGAATCACAAAAACTCTGCAACATCAAGACAGCAAAATCTGCAACTCAAAATGACAAGATTGGTCCGATCGACCATCCGAAACTCACCCGAGGCCCCCGGGACCTCAACCAAAAGCACCAGCGCATCCCAAAACCTCATTCAAACATGTTCCAATCATCAAAACACCTCAAACAACACCAAAACCATCAATTCACATCGAATTCAAGCCTAAGTTTTTCCAAAAACTTCCGAAACACGTATTCGATCAAAAACCCAACCAAACAACGTCCGAATGACCTGAAATTTTGCGCACACATCACAAATCACATAACGAAGCTACAGCAACTCTCGAAATTCCATTCCGACCCTCGGATCAAAATCTCACCTATCAACTGGAATTCGTCATAATTCTAACTTTGCCAATTCAAGCCTAATTCTACACCGGACCTCCAAAATCAACTCCGATCGCACTCCTAAGTCACAAATCATCCCCCGAAGCTAACCGAATCACCGGAAATCACATCCGAGCCCTCTAACTCTTAAGTCAACGTCCGGTTGACTTTTCCAACTTAATCCTTCTTAAAAGAGACTAAGTGTCTCATTTCCTACCAAAATCAATCCAAATCAACTGTAACACACCAATTACTGATAATGAAACATGAAGAAGCATAAAATAGGGGAAACGGAGCGGTAACTCGTGAGACGACGGGTCGGGTCGTCACATCCTCCCTAACTTAAACCAACGCTCGTCCTCGAGCGTACCCAGAGTTGTCCTAGAAGCCAACCAATAGCTGAATAACCCTACCAAGCATATACCAGAGGTGATCCCACGTCACCCTATCTCATATAGGTCCGATAACACATCATAGCTGAAATCTGACAACCCATCTAGACCATAAATCGTTGAACCACATTGCTCTTTCCGAAATCATACACAAGATCAGAACCTCAC
>NC_031989.1:9590238-9664116 GCF_001879085.1 Nicotiana attenuata
AAAATATTGCAAAGAGTATATTCAAGGGAATGTCTTATAATTTTATTAACAAAAATGGCATATCTTTCTTAGTCTTCCTCCCCCAAATGGAATGAGCACAACAAGGTGCTAATACCACCATTAAAAGGAAAAAAAACTAAAGAAGATGTTCCAAAGTACAAGTTACATCATAATCTACATAGTATCTCTAACAAATTTCATAAATCCTTCAAGGTTTGGAGGAGGTTCCGTTGGTGGTGGCGGAAAAGAAGCTTGTTCATCACCGCTTCCAGGCGAAGCAGGATCCTCCGCAAGTTCCGCTATCATATCTTCATAAGCTTCGTCTATCTCCGGTTGTGATTCTGCAAGTCCAAAGTTTCTTCTTTCCGAGCAGATCCAATCTCTGAATAGTACTGATTTTTCCAAGCTCTCCCTCATAGACGCTCTATGATCACCTATTTGAAGTCTTGCTTGACTGAAAGCGCTCTCTGATGCCACTGTTGAAGCTTGAATACATAAAATATCCCGAGCCATCCTTGCAAGAACCGGAAAATATTTTTCTCTTGCCTTCCACCATTCCAAAAGATCAAAGGTGCCGTCTGGATTATCCTTTTCGAGTCCCTGCGACAAATAAACTTGAAGCTCATCTAGATGTGAAGTCTCATAAAAATTATCACCTTGAGAACCCCTGAACTCCGTCCAAGAACTAAGTGCTTTTAGGCCCGCAGTTCTTTTAGACGATTATGAACTAGACGAAGTAGGGGTTGGAACATTTGCCCTAGCATGATCTAAGGCTTGTTGATAAGAATTATAAATTGTTTGAGCATTTATTTTAATTGAGGCTTTTGCCTCTGCAAGTGTAGCAAATTCCTCATTTGAAAGATCTAAAGCCTTATAAATATTTGAGTGCCAAAAGATCACATAGTGCTGCAATATAAACTAAACAGTTTGAACCTGTACTAGGGTTAACCGTAGTATCTACACTTGTCCCCTCTAGCTGCGCTTTCATTTGTAAAAATTTAGCTTTATCTCTAGGGTGTGTTTTTATGTGCCTAGCCAAACTACCCGTACCACTACGGTCTCCAGTAAATTTATGCGCCAGCAAACTCCCACAAGTTTTACACTTAGCCTTATTTTATTCTCTTAATTGAGTAAAAAATTCCAAACAAGTGATGTTTCGGGGCGTTTAGAAGGTTGTCTATTAAAAGTAGGGGTTTCTACAGGTGGGTCGAGCGGGGCATCAGTTGGGTTATTAACAGGACTAGTAGGTGTATCATCTAAATCCGGTTGGGTTTCATCTACATCATCATTTTCATCATCATTTTCAAAAATAGTTTCATTAGGATAAAGAGCATTCATAACTTCATCATTTAATTGTTGACCTGGTGCAACATTATGGCAAAATTCACTATCGAAAAATTGAAAACAAGGGTTATCACTATCAAGAATAATAGGTGCAGGAGGACGGGTATGGGTCGGGGAGCCGGGGGAAGGGTAGTAGGTTGGCGACTACTTTTACCAATTTTAGATTTTCCCTTACCACCAAACATTTTTTTCAAAGAAAATGCCATATTAATTAGCCTTAAAAATTAATATGCAAACTAAAACACACAAAAATATATTCTTAAAACTTAAGAGTTGGAACGAGTTTACCGAATTGCCGAACAACTTCTTGAAAATTGAAAATCGTTGAAGACTTGAATACTTCAATTCACCAACTTCACAATTTTTTACGAAATTGCAATAATAAAATAAGCAATTATAGAAGAGAATTAGATATAGATTGAGAGAGATTGAGAGAGATTGATGAATTTGTGAGTAAAAATAAAAGAATGAGGGGGTATTTATAGTTGAGAATTGGGAAAAGTGTAGTTATATAAAGTTTGGGGTTAAAATAAAGTTTGGGGGCCAAATGGCTATTTTTCAAAGTCCGTTAGGCCCAGGCCCGCCTGCCGGTCCCGGGCTTAGCGCTCCCGGGCTCGTGGGCTAAATGTACAAGACCGGCCCGCTACGGGCTTCGAGTACCATTTGGGACCGGCCCACTGAGACCGGCCCAATAGGCCCGTTTGGCCCGTCTGGCCCGCGGTCCCGGTCCGGTCCCGGGCTGGGCCCGGCCCACAATGCAGCATTAGCTCCGGCCAGCCATGGCTATTCAAGCCTGATTCTTGACTTCTCCTGCTTAGATCGATGATTTTCCAAGCCTTTCTCACCATCTAGGTTTCGTTTGAAACCCTTTGAGGTTCTTCCGATTTCTTTTAGATCCGTTTAGATCTGTGTTTGCTCTAAAACTTCTAAACGTTTTCTCAAGGTTTCTTCCTAAAACTTTGCCTTCAAAACCCCTTTATCTTTTCCGATTTAGGTTTTGTTAAGTTATTTCTAAGCTTTCTTTGATTTTTGACATGCCCTACTGGGTTTCCATATGTCGTTCTTTTACTGGAGTTTGCATATCAAGAGTCTTAGTTTCTTTTGAGGTTTCTGAATATATTTTCGTGTTAGTATTTATTTGTTTTTCATCTCTAGACTCGATTGATGGTGAAAACCCTAAAACTTTGTGTTCATTCGAGTTCTCAGACTATGTGCTGTGTGATTTGCTTGTTCATCATCCCTGAATTTGACTGGTTTCAAAACCCTATTTTCTTTGGACCTATTCGAGCCTCTGAAACTGCTTCATCTATTTGAAGTTGCTCGACTGGATTCAAAGTCCTTTTTGTTTCAACTTCTTTTTCTCTATATGATTTGGTTTCCTGCAATCACTGAAACTAGACTATATTTTTTCAGAAAGGTCTTTTTACTTGACCTTTTTTGCATGCTTCTGATTCCCTCTTTTCCCTTATTACTAAATTGACCTATGTGACTACCATGTTTCACTGTCTACTGAACTTTGTAATTATTATTGCATTCTGCTTCTCTTTGCCATAGTTTAACCTCGCATGCCTAATGTTTATGTACTCTTTTATATGCTAAATTTCCCTCTAAATGACCTTCAATTTTGGACTGATTTCAAACCTCCTTGTGAAATTCTAATTGCACTCGTGTAATTGATTCTTTCCTTGTTTTACTGATTTCCCTGTTTCTTGGATTGATTTGAAAACTTCCCTTTAGACTTTTGATTCTCTTGTCTTTAACTTGGTTTATTTGTTTATTCATGGGAACCCATGTTATTCTCCCCAAATCAGTAATCTCAAATCCCTGACTCCTTGATTTACTGTGTGCTGATTGTCTCCATATTCCATAAATTTATTGTGTTTCTTACCATATTTGGTTAACCGAGTATTTCAAAGATTCTTCCCTTAATTAAACCCCTATGTACTTACCCCTAATTGTCTATCCTGCACATGATGCTCTACTTGATTTCCTTCCTTAAATGTTTTTGCCCATCACCGTTTGATTTTAACTCCTTAATTAAAGTAAGTCCTTAATACTGATTTGATTTTAATTAGTACATAGTTCCATAATTGCTGCTGAACTATGACTCGTGCCTTATTTTCCACCTGTTTTCAAACTATAAATACCCTGCTCTTTCATTAATGCAAACACACACAAAACACTCTTAGTTTCTGAACTCACACTCATACTCAAAATATTCTCTCTTGCTACTTGTACTGTGGCCTGTCTTCAAAATCCGGCTACCTGCTTTTACTGCATTTTTGCTTCTTTGAACTGGTATGTCTTGATTAAGATTTCAGCATCACAACAATATGTTTACTTAATACTTTTGTTTTCTTGTCTTCCTATTGCTTGTCTTTAATTCAGTACTTTATTCTAAGCATGTTGTAATTTTCTTTTGCCTGTTCTGAATCTATTATGCATCCTAAACCCCTACCCCAAGGTGTTTGATACTAATGGCTTGTTTGAGGCATGACAGTATTAAGTATTGCTGTCTATGACTCAAACTTGATTCCCCTGGGATCATAACCTCTATGTTACCATTATATGTTGTGTATTATGGTTGATTTTGTAAGCATAACAACACTCCCTATTGTTGTGCATGCCCAGAATTAACTAATGCCTAAGTACATAGGCTCTTTGCAGTTCCCAATCCCTGAACCCCCTTTGTGTGAAATCCTTCACTCTGTAACTGTTTCCCAGCACCTCTTTCCATCTTCTCTTAGTTCTTAAAGCTCTGTTTCTTCACTTGTACTCTCTCTTAGACTTAGGTTTTGCCCCCCTCTTGTGAGCCTTGCCTTGGGACCCATTGAGCTCCCTCAGAACTTGGACACTTGAGGGCTGGCATCTCCACACTGAACTTGTCCCTATTCTGGTGATACAATTTGGGTGTGAGCACTGCCCAAAGTCCCATTGAGGCTCTTTGGGAACTCTAACACACTCAAATTGGAGAAAGGCTTTGGATCAACGGACTTTGAGTTGGTCTATCTCATAACTTAGAGAGAAAGTCAAGAATCAGGCTTCCTCTGGTTGTACTTTTCTTTGTACCTTTTCTGATGTAATTTATTATTCTGGTTTGTAATAAGTTGTAATAAATATTTGGGGATGGCTAGTGAAAAAGGGTGGGGAACTATGCATGCAAGGGTAGAAATCATGCCTATATTTTTTTTTAAAATTTCTACATATTCAAACATCACCTTGAAATCATGCCTATAGGGTGTTTTTTAACTTCTACATATTCAAACTTCACCTAGAAATCTTGCCTATAGGGTGTTTTTAACTTCTGCATATTCAAACTTCACTTAGAAACCATGCCTATAGGAATATTTTGCATAATTCAAGCTGCATTTAGATACCATGTCTATAAGGTTTAACACAAGTTTCTGCATTTAGATACCATGTCTATAACGTTTCTGCAATTAGATACCATGTCTAAAAATCAGTAATGCATAAAAATCATGCCTATAGGGATCCTCGAGCAATTCTGATTCGTTTTCATTCACAGTCATGTTAGATATAAAATCAGTAATAGTAGATGCCATCACCAGCAGAACCTGTAACCAATTTTTTAATTCTTGTACATTCTGCATCTCTTTTGATAATCTAAGTCCCTCACTTAACGAGCTTAACAAGTATGCACATAGGACTTTAAACAATTCATTTCGAGCCTCACTATCTCATCACATTCTAAAATCGGTAGATATCATGCCTATAAGATTTCGTCTAAACACTTAGGCAAGCCTTAGAGTAATGACTGTGAACTTAATTTATTTCTATTAATCATTACAACAGCAGGCAGGCCTGATTCGGACTTCTTATCTGAGTTATGTAATGAACCAATCTGCCTCAATATTTTAAACTCCCTTGTCTTTGGTTATTTTAATCAAGACCTAAAAAGTATGTGCAAGTCATGCTAATTATATGCTTTATTTGTTTAAGGAGGTATATATGAGCCTTTGTTTGTTTATATGCTCTCCCCAAAACATGCAATATGCGTTTTGTACGTCGCCTTAGAGTTTTTACCTTTGAAACTTCAAATAAGCCTAATATCCCTCCCTTTTTAAGATTAGTAGTCCTAAGTGCCTCCGGGACTGATAGGAGTGGGACGGGTAATAACATGCAATAAGTAACCAAGACCAATCCGCGCTTTAAATACCTTAACGGGGTGGGAAGGGTAGATATGGATATGATGACCACGCGATAATGTCACGTGTAGCCCCTTATTGAGGAGTGATTACCGGACATTGTGTGGGGTGATCCATATTTTTAATAAACCTAGGACCCCCTCCCTTTATTCTTTATTTCTTTTCTTTAGCATTTTAACTCCTTATTTAAAATCAGCTTTTTCTAATTGTTCTTTTAAACCATTATGTGTTGAAATCCCCTCTTATTTGAGCCTTATTTTCCTATATGTAATTGCACCTCAATTCACAATAATTGTCTAGCCGGGAACCACACTAGTGGATTCTGGGGGGGGGGGGGGTTCCTAACACCTTCCCCTTAGAATAATTTCAAGCCCTTACCCTATCTCTGGTTATTCAAATCGAACTCTTTTGGTGTCCTAATGCACCCTAATCATTAGGTGGCGACTCTTCAAATGCAAAACCCAGTTCCCAAAAGGAATAAGTTGTCCCTCCAAATGCCGTAAACCCGATTTCACGAGAAAAAGGGGGCGCGACAGCATGGCGACTCTGCTGGGGATAATGTAGGCTTTTACCATTTCAGATATTATTGTGAATTTATGCTTCTTTACGCGCAATTATTTGTTTATTTCTTTTAAGCATTCAATTTCCTTTTCGATTGCAAAACTGACTTGTCTTTTTGTTTCTTTCCTTTACTGCTTCCCTTCATTGCCGCTTTAAATTATGAAATTGTTGTATTTACTGCTTTCTTAAACGTGCAAATACATGACAACATGCCTTTAATTGTTGCATAATCATGATCAACATCATATTCCACTTGTGCCAAACAAATACCATAGCAACGCTTATAACGAGTGGTTGCGCTCTTCCGATATTATCACCCCCTAAATTCGAAAAAGGCATATTTGCGGTAAAACCAGTCGATCAACGGTGTAGTCGATCAACTGTTTAACTATGCATGCATCATGGTCAAACCTAGCCGAGTCAGTTATGTTGTCCCCATAATGACTCTTTAAGATAGCCTTGTCCAAAGCCCACTGGGTTTCCCTAAACCCAAATGGACACTACCACGTTCTGTGCATTCATTTGGAGAATTAAATGCTTTTATGCCAATTATTGATATTAAATAGTCGAGTCTGGTGGGGGTAAGGGCCTAACCCTTTTGTCTTGCATAAATATGAGGCACGAAGTCCCCAGATTCGGCATGGTCACCAACATCCATCAAAAATTGCTAAGCTGGTGGGAGGATCTTCACTCCAGTGATCAGACTCTTGTCCGGAAATATCTGGGAAATCTACCTTCCCTCTTGGAAATCCAACCCAACAACAAGATCATAGAAGATGTTACTCTATTCTGGGATTGTGAGAGGTCCGTACTCCGCTTCGGGGAAATTGAGATGACACCCTTACTAGAAGAAATAGGAGGATTGGCCGGTATACCATGGGAAACTCCGGGTTTGTTAATGCCTGAGAACCGCAAGGGCAGGAGTTTCCTTAAAATGATGGGTCTAAAGAAGAATCCAGAACTGACATGTTTGAAGGATTCCTACATCCCTTTTGATTATTTGTACGAGAGGTACGGTCACAAATCCTACCGTACCTATCCTGACGAGTTTGCCATCACATCCTTGGGGCATATTCACCGAAGGGTCTTCGTCTTCATGTTTTGTTTCCTGGGGATGATAGTGTTTCCAATTAAGAAAGCAAGGATCCATACCAGGCTGGATATGGTAACTAAAACTATAATGGAGGGAATTGGTGGGCAACCATTTAGTATTGTGCCCATGATCATTGCGGAAATATACCGAGCCTTGGAGAAGTACCAACAAGGAGCCAAACACTTCGAAGGTTGCAATTTGCTACTTAAACTTTGGCTCATGGAGCATTTCCAAGAGGGTGACAAGAGATTCAACAAAGGGACTGGGATGATCATATAGCCTTCCATCATCCAAGGCGAATGAATTACATGCCCAACATGTTCGCTCAACCAGAGAATGCTAGAGAATGGGTCGAGATCTTCGACAATCTGATTGAGGACCAGGTACAATGGATGTTCGAGTGGTTTCCGACCGAGGAGTTCATCGCCCGATCCAGGGATGCACCTTTTCTGATATTTATCGGTCTGAGAGGAACATACCCTTACGTCCCTCTCCGGGTTATGAGGCAAGCTGGTAGGAAGCAGGTTGTACCCAGGGTCGACAAGATGAGTCACTTTCGGGCTGACTTCCAGGATGATGATAGTCCTTACAAGTGCCAAGCTCAACATATGTGGCACTACAAGACTATCATGGGGAGAGATACCATCGAGCCAGACAGATACCACGCTGGTTGTACTCCCTACTATTCAGGCTGGTTGGAGGATAATCATATTGGTCTGGGCCAGCCTGGGTTTGTTCGAGGTCACAGGATCATAGATGAAAAGGCCGAGGCACAGGTCAAATACAATCAGCTGCGCAAGAGGATTCGGGAATGCGAAAGCGAGCACCGTGAGATACAAGAAGCCAACCAAAACCTAATTGAGGAGTGGAAGGATATGGCTGTCAGTGCCAACAAGCGACTAGGATATTTGGAACGGGGCATAGTGGAGTTGGAGAAGAAATTTCTCAAGAGGGTCGAAGACTGCCAAAATGCTGAGGGAAACGAAGGCGGACATCTAGCCAGAGCCTACCTGTTGCTGGGACTTCGCAAGTTGGGGAGGCTATTAAAGGAGACAAGGATGCCGAATCTGGGGAAGGTCCTTCTGGGACCAAGTAGATAGGAGTTTATCTTTTTCGGTTTAAAATGTAATAAGGCCAATGGCTATTAGTGGTTTTTCATTTCCTGTTTATTTAGTGTCGATTTGAGATTCGTCTTACTTTTTATCAATGAGATGAGGCATTTAGCATTCTAAGTTCTCCAAATCAACTTGTCGCTAGGCCTACCTCGGGCACAAGGGGGCTCCCAAATTAGGACACGCTTTACATTCTTGCACTATGTGTTTAAATATTGCAATACTTTTTATGATCCTCACTAATTTGTTTACCTTTTTGTTTTATTTTTTGTTTTGTTATTCCCCTCCCCAAAGGTTAGTCCGTGCACTCTGATATGATCATCTTAACTAGAGGGGCACATCTCAATAACTGGACCATCAGGACCACCAGAGCCCTGCGAGCCTCGGGGTAGCAAGGCTAAAACAAGCATCATGCACTATTTTTATTTACTAGATAATTTTCTTTTTGCATTTTAATTCCCGCAATAAGATCTTCAATGTTCAAAACAGTTATGAAATTTATCAAAGCATTTCGACTTTTTGTATGAATCAACACTCATTATTATTTTTCTCTCATTACTTTACTTATACAACATTACTATTACTTATCTTGATGAACCAATGACTGTGACATGCAATGAGACAACGCAACAAACAGACATAGATTCAGAAGAAGATGACATACCAGAGGAGATTGTCAAAGAAGTTGAGAACTTTGAGAATAGACCTAAGTCCAACCTGGACGAGACAAAAATTGTTAGCCTGGGAGATGCAGAAAATGTCAAGGAAACACGAATCAGCATTCACTTGTCGCCGTTAGAAAAGAGGGAATACACTGAATTTCTGAAGGAATATGAGGACATATTTTCCTGGTCATATGACGACATGACAGGCCTGAGCACGTCTTTTGTGGCTCACAAACTGCTAACTGATCCAACATGTCCGCCAGTAAAGCAAAAGCTCAGAAAGTTCAAACCTGATATGAGTTTGAAAATCAAGGAAGAAGTCACCAAGCAGGTCAAAGCCAAGGTCCTCAGGGTAGTAGAATACCCGACATGGTTAGCCAACATTGTGCTAGTACCAAAGAAGGACGGGAAGGTTAGAGTCTGTCGACTATCGGGATCTCAACCGGGCCAGTTCGAAAGATGACTTCCCTTTACCAAACATACACATCCTGATCGACAATTGCGCCAAGAACGAATTGTGATCATTCGTGGATTATTTCGTTGGTTACCATCAGATTTGGATGGATGAAGAAGATGCTGAGAAAATGACTTTTATTACGCCGTGGGGAATCTACTGCTACAAGATGATGCCGTTCGGCCTGAAGAATGCAGGGGCCACCTACATGAGGGCCATGACTACCATTTTCCATGATATGATACACAAAGAGATCGAGGTGTACGTAGATGATGTTATCATCAAGTCCAAGAAGGCCACTGACCACATGGAAGATTTGAGGAAGTTTTTCAACAGATTGCGAAGGTACAACCTGAAACTGAATCCCGCAAAGTGTGCATTTGGGGTTCCCGCTGGAAAATTACTTGGGTTTATTGTGAGTCTCCAGGGAATAGAATTGGATCCATCAAAGGTCAAAGCTATTCAAGAATTGCCACCGCCAAAGAATAAGAAGGACGTGATGTGTTTCTTGGGGAGACTCAACTACATCAGCCGGTTCATAGCACAATCTACAGTTATCTGTGAGCCAATCTTTAAGATTCTAAAGAAGGATGCCGCTACCAAATGGACTGATGACTGCCAAAAAGCTTTCGACAGAATCAAGGAATACCTGTCAACACCACCAGTTTTGGTCCCGCCCGAGCCGGGTAGACCTCTATTTCTCTACCTTACAGTATTGGATGGAGCTTTTGGCTGTGTGCTGGGGCAGCATGATGAAACAGGGAGGAAAGAGCAGGCCATCTATTACCTCAGTAAGAAGTTCACCCCGTACGAGGCCCGGAATTCTTTGTTAGAGCGCACCTGCTGTGCTTTGACTTGGGTAGCTCAGAAGCTGAGGCATTACTTCTGTGCCTATACTACATATCTCATATCAAGGATGGATCCTTTGAAGTATATCTTTCAAAAGCCCATGCCCACCGGCAAGCTGGCCAAGTGGCAAATCCTGTTGAGTGAGTTTGACATTGTCTACGTGACTCAGAAAGCAATCAAGGGACAGACACTAGCAGATCACCTTGCTGAAAACCCCGTGGATGGAGAATACGAACCCCTGAAGACGTATTTTCCTAACAAAGAGGTATCATTCATAGGAGAAGACATTGCAGAATCCTATGATGGCTGGAGAATATTTTTCGACGGAGCAGCAAATTTCAAAGGAGTTGGCATAGGAGCAGTCCTAGTATCAGAAATTGGTTAGCATTATCCGGTGTCTGCCAAACTCAGGTTCCCGTGCACCAACAATATGGCCGAATATGAAGCCTGCATCCTAGGGCTCAAGATGGCCATTGACATGAACATCCAAGAGTTGCTAGTGATTGGAGATTCATACTTACTCATACATCAGGTCCGAGAAGAATGGGCAACCAAGAACTCCAAGATACTCCCGTATCTGCATCACGTACAGGAGTTGAGGAAGAGGTTCACAAAGACAGAATTCCAACATGTTCCCAGAATCCAGAATGAATTTGCCGATGCATTGGCTACCCTGTCATCCATGACGCAACATCCAGACAAAAACTTCATTGATCCCATTCCAATAAAGATCCATGATCAGCCATCTTATTGTGTCCATGTTGAAGAAGAAGCAGACGGAAAGCCTTGGTTTCATGATATCAGGGAATATTTGGCAAAAGGCGAATACCCAGAACTTGCAAATCCTACTCAGAAACGCACACTTCGGAGGTTGTCCAACGATTTCTTTCACAGTGGAGGAATCCTGTATAGGAGGACTCCTGTTTTGGGATTATTAAGGTGTGTCGATGCAAAGGAAGCAGCCAGGCTGCTAGAGGAGATTCATGCTGGGACTTGCGGTCCACATATGAATGGTTTTGTTTTAGCAAAAAAAAAGATACTCCGGGCCGGTTACTTTTGGATGACTATGGAGACGGACTGCATCCAGTATGTCCGGAAATGCCACCGTTGCCAGATACATGCAGACATGATAAAGGTACCTCCCAATGAGCTTAATGCAACGAGCTCACCATGGCCTTTCTCCGCCTGGGGAATGGATGTTATTCGACCAATCGAGCCTACCGCTTCCAACGGACACAGATTCATCCTAGTGGCAATTGACTACTTCACCAAGTGGGTCGAAGCAGCATCTTATAGAGCAGTGACTAAGAAAGTCGTGGCAGATTTTGTCCGCGACCGCATCGTTTGTCGATTCGGGATTCCAGAATCAATCATCACTGATAACGGTTCCAACCTCAACAACGACTTGATGAGAGCCATGTGTGAAACCTTCAAGATCAGACATAAGAATTCTACACCCTACAGGCCTCAAATGAACGGAGCTGTAGAAGCCGCTAACAAGAACATCAAGAAGATATTGAGGAAAATGATAGAGAAGCATAAGCAATGGCACGAAAATTTATCATTTGCTCTGTTGGGATATCGCACCACAGTCCGCGCATCAACTGGGGGAACCCCTTATATGCTGGTTTACGGTACGGAAGCCGTCATTCCCGCCGAAATAAAAATTCACTCCTTAAGAATCATACAGGAAGCTGAGCTCGACGATGTAGAATGGGTAAAGAGTCGTTACGAGCAGCTGGCTCTTATAGATGGAAAAAGAATGAATGCAGTTTGCCATGGTCAACTTTATTAGAACAGAATGTCCAGAGCCTTCAACAAAAGAGTCAAGCCGAGACAGTTCATGCCAGGACAACTGGTGTTAAAGACAATTTTCCCGCATCAAGATGAAGCCAAAGGGAAGTTTTCCCCCAACTGGCAGGGTCCATACATGGTTCACCGGGTTCTGACAGGAGGAGCCCTTATACTTGCCGAAATGGACGGAGAAGTTTGGCCAAAACCAATCAACTCAGATGCAGTCAAGCGTTACTACGTGTAATCTTTATGCTTTCCCACATGATGTAAATTGAACTACGTCTGACCTGATTCCTGTTTAAGAGGGGATACGTAGGCAGCCCTATGGGTTCGGTCACAATTCAATAAAAATTTCATTTCCCCCCGCAATTGGAAACCGGGGCAGAATTTTGAGGAGGGCCCACAAAATTCCGAAGTAATTTCAGCCGATCATCACCAGCAGCAGCCGGAAGCATCAACCCAGTAAACTGGGGCAGAATTTTGAGGAGGACCCTCAAAATTTTGTAGCGAGAGAGGTCGCAATGTCTTGAGCCACGTCACAGTCGTCGGTTCATCTAAAAGTTGTCTCTTAATTGTATACTTATGTCATATCTTTTTTACAAATTCATGCATATTTATTGCTAAAATTGCTTCGTTTAGCAATGCTACCCCAATAATACGCACAGTATCACCAGATCAAAGCCGAGCAGGTCAAGCATAGCCAGCGGGGATGCGAACTAACCTCCCCCTCTACAAGACTCACGATTTTTCTTTGGATGCAGACACTTGGATTGCGAAAGCATCTGACATACTATACACTCACGAGACAGACATTGTTCAGGAACACAACTCTCAGAATTGTTGCACTTACCCGCATTTGCTATCCACGCACGCCGGTGATATTCCCTATATCACAATGTCGCCAGCAGTCACAATATCGCAACCTGCTATCAGCTAAGAAAACTCTATTACCATTTGCCATTTTATTTCATTTTTGCACTGCATAAGGCTACTATTCTACCTTCCGAGACTAAACACTGTCTCCATCTGCATTTGTCTACATTACATAAGGCTACCATTCTGCCTTCCGAGACTAAACACTGTCTCCATCTACATTTTTCTGCATTGCATAAGGCTACCATTCTGCCTTCCGAGACTAAACATTGTCTCCATCTGCCTTTTTTCTGCATTGCATAAGGCTACCATTCTGCCTTCCGAGACTAAACACTGTCTCCATCTGCATTTTTCTGCATTGCATAAGGCTACCATTCTGCCTTCCGAGACTAAACACTGTCTCCATCTGCATCTGCATGGCTGAAAGATCGCCACCTTATTTACACTTGCATGGCTGAAAGATCGCCACCTTATTTACACTTTCGTGGCTGAAAGATCGCCACCTTATTTACACTTGCATGGCTGTGGCTGAAAGATCGCCACCTTATTTACACTTGCATGGCTGAAAGATCGCCACCTTATTTACGCTTGCATGGCAGAAAGACCGCTACCTTATTTACATTTGTATGGCTGAAAGATCGCCACCTATTGCATCTCATGGGCTGAAAGATCGCCAAATACTGCATCTCATGGGCTGAAAGATCGCCAAATTATCCGAGGGCGTCATTGTTCAGAGGCACCATTTGCATAGCCCGAGAACACCATGCCATGGCCTGAGGATCCTTTTAATCTTTTGCATATCATTATTCAAAGGCATCATGGTTCGGAGGAATCATTCTCATAGCCCGAGAGCATCATTTCATGGCTTGCGAATCCTTTATTATTATACGCTTCATGGCCCAGGACATCATGGTCTAAGGACGTCATCCTAACCGTCCAAAGACAACATTCATGGTCCGACGGAAATTTGCATCACGTTTAAATTTACGAACAATATAGGCTTGTATTGCTTATTTGCAGGTAAACCGGCGAGCAACGGCCATCTCGGCAGGAGCGATCTCGCTCCAGTTCCCGCAGCCCTATCAGACCTTAACCATTCACCCCGTCCTAAATATCGCGTCCGTTCTTGAGAAGTCTCCATCGGCATATTCCGCCGACAGATACTGAACTACATATGGCCGGATTCATGCAAGACCAGGGATATGTAGGCAGCTCAGAAGCCAGAGCACAGCTAAACTTCCTCAAACCATTTCGCCGGGTCAAAATTGGCCATCATATCTTTACCCGACAACTCTTTCATCCTTCCCGGGTAAAGAGGGGCAGCTGTTGATACCCAATTTTTCCCTATATATTTTTAATATGCAAAATACTTCCAAAATAGCATATGTATGCATATATAAGTATGTCCAAACGTTTTATTATTTTTTCCTTAATTTGTAAAAGATTATAAATTAATTTATTGTCCTATTTTATCCGGAAAAGCCCAATAATTATTCCCAAAATTATCATTTTAGTGATAATTTATTGGACTCTCATATTTACACTAAAAAATAGCTAAGATAATTTTTGCATATTTTTACAAATTTATCTAGTATTTTTAAGGCCAAATTGCATATAATTGCAATATTAGCCTCTTTTAGATCTAATTACGTTTATGTCTATAAAAATTAGGTCCAATATTTTAGTTTGATAATTATGTATTATTAATCATTTTAGTACCTTTAATTTATTTCCAGAAATTACTTTACTATTTTTTTAAACAAATAAGGGAAATGTGGCTATTTAAAATATAGCCCAATTGTGTTTTAATTGTGGCCTGCATGGAACCCCAATTTTAAACCCAATTACCCTGACCCAATCCCCGTCTGAACCTACCCAAACCCAACCCCGTTAAACCGCTCCACGTACCCGATCAATCCAGGCCGTTGATCAAAATGATCAACGGCCACCAAACCCCCTTTCCATAATTAATCCCAAACAACCCCTAAACCTATCATTTCTCTCATTCAGCCGCCTCCGAATCCCAATTCTCTCTCAAACTCTCTCTCAAACCCTAGCCGCCACCCTCAACCACCACCTAAAATCGCCCAAATCAATGGCTTCCAAAGCCATTGGGGGCTTGTATCTACCTCCTTTGGCTTCTATATGCCCGATTATCACAGTTTCAAGGCTGAATCCTGGGAAAGTTTGGTCCAGACCTTGGTTGTTTTTAGTTCTATGGCTGTCTCCGGTAACCTTTGACTTTGCTCCGGCCATCCGTGGCTATTCAAGCCTGATTCTTGACTTCTTCTGCTTAGATCGATGATTTTCCAAGCCTTTCTCACCATCTGGGTTTCGTTTGAAACCCTAACCTTTGAGGTTCTTCCGATTTCTTTTAGATCCGTTTAGATCTGTGTTTTCTCTAAAACTTCTAAACGTTTTCTCAAGGTTTCTTCCAAAACTTTGCCTTCAAAACCCCTTTATCTTTTTTGATTTAGGTTTTGTTAAGTTATTTCTAAGCTTTCTCTGATTTTTGACATGTCCTACTGTGTTTCCTTATGTTGTTCTTTTACTGGAGTTTGCATGTCAAGAGTCTTAGTTTCTTTTTAGGTTTCTGAATATATTTTCGTGTTAGTATTTGTTTGATTATTTGTTTTTCATCTCTAGACTCGATTGATGGTGAAAACCCTAAAACTTTGGGTTCATTCGAGTTCTGAGACTATGTGCTGGGTTATTTGCTTGTTCATCATCCCTGAATTTGACTGGTTTCAAAACCCTAATTTCTTTGGACCTATTCGAGCCTCTGAAACCGCTTCATCTATTTGAAGTTGCTCGACCGGATTCAAAGTCCTTTTTGTTTCAACTTCTGTTTCTCTATGTGATTTGGTTTCCTGCAATCACTGAAACTAGACTATATTTTTCAGAAAGGTCTTTTTACTTGACCCTTTTTGCATGCTTCTGATGCCCTCTTTTCCCTATTACTAAATTGACCTATGTGACTACCATGTTTCACTGTCTACTGGACTTTGTAATTATTATTGCATGCTGCTGTCACACCTCCTTTTTTACACACCTACCCCGAAGGATAATGTATACGGGAGTTTTTCCATTTAAAGTGACATTATTCGAAATGGGATTATTTTTTTTTTTTTAGAGTCGCCACTTGGGATAGGGTTGGCTTTTGGTGTCCCAAGTCACCGGTTTAACTTGATCCCAAATCGAGGAAAATTTCGACTTCCCAATTGGAGTCTGCGAACCAGAAATTCTGAATAAGGAATTCTGTTGACCCGAGGGAAGGTGTTAGGCACCCTCGGATCCCGTGGTTCTAGCATGGTCGCTTAAATTATTATAAATGGCTCAAATCTGATTTTTATACATGTTATCCTATAGTGCAATTTTAGAGATTATTTACCACTTTTAATTAAATTTTTTAAGAAAGTGAACGTCGTTTAAGAACGTGTTTTTGGATCACGTCACATGAAACGCACCCGGATCCTCGACACATTCTTATTCAACGTTTTGGGATTTGGATTTGGGTTACATGAAATGCACACCCGTATTTAGGAAGGTAAGATTATTAAAGAACGCGCCTAAAGTGACTAACGTGTTATTAACTTTGCGGGAGGCCATGAAAATTTGTTAAATGGCACGTCCCGAGTTCTAAAATATTTTTAATAAAGTAATTTAAAGAGGGCCACACAGTTTATGAATTTTATTTGGCGCGGCACACCTCAAATTATTTTAAAGGCCAACCTGAAGGAACTATGATTTTCTATTAAGTATTGTCTCTAGAAAGACTAATTAATTAACATTACAAATTAATTGTAGGTCGGGCCTCAAGATCAAGTCCAAATTCAAACAAGAAAATCGCCATTACTGGAGACCCCCTTAGTTTAGATTTGCTACTTACCTTAGATGGCCCAAACTTATATTGTAAAATTAATGTGACGACCCGACCCGTCGTCTCATGAGTTACCGCTCCGTTTCCCCCATTTTATGCTTCTTCATGTTTCGTTATCGGTATTTGGTGTGTTAGAGTTGATTTGGATTGGTTTTGATAAGAAATGAGACACTTAGTCTCTTTAAGGAAGGCTTAAGTTGGAAAAAGTCAACCGGACGTTGACTTATGAGTTAGAGGGCTCGGAGGTGATTTCCGGTGATTCGGTTAGCTTCGGGAGGTGATTTGTGACTTAGGAGTGTGATCGGAATTGATTTTGGAGGTCCGGTGTAGAATTAGGCTTGATTGGCGAAGTTAGTATTTTGGCGAATTCCGGTTGATAGGTGAGATTTTGATCCGAGGGTTGGAATGGAATTCCGAGAGTTGCTGTAGCTTCGATATGTCATTTTGGACTTGTCTGCAAAATTTCATGTCATTCGGACGTGGTTTGGTTGGGTTTTTGATCAAAAATGGAATTTGGAAGTTCTTTAAATTGTTAAGCTTGAATCCGATGCAAATTTGGTATTTTAATGTTGTTTTGAGCATTCCTAAGGTTGGAACAAGTTTGAATAATGTTATGGGATATGTTGGCGTGTTTGGTTGAGGTCCCGAGGGCCTCGGGTGTGTTTCGGGGTAGTTTCGGATCATTTCGGGCTGTTTTGCAATGGCTGAAGCTGGTATCTGGTATTGTTCTTCGTGTTCGCGAGGGTCCCCTCGCGTTCGCGAAGAAGGATTTGGCTTCTGGGGTTTTGTTCTTTGCGTTCGCAAAGAGAGCCTCGCGTTCGCGAAGAAGAGGCAATTCTGTTGCGCAGGTCTTACTTGGGAGGCTCGTATCTCTCAATCTACAATGAATTTGGAGATGATTCAAAAACGAAAATTGTAGCACTTTGATTCTAGTTTTCAGAAACATATTATAATAGTCATTTGGAGTTGTGTGTAAAAAGTTATGACCATTACACTAGAGGCTGTCCGAGCAGAGTTTGGAAAATGAATTTTTGGAACTTTGTTCTTCGCGAACGCGAGAGGAGGACCGCGAACGCGAAGAACAAATCCCTGGGCAGCAGAATAAAGTCCAAACTTCGTCCCATTTTCCATTTTTGATGATTTGGAGCTCGGATAAGGCGATTTTTCGGGAGATTTTTGGAGAGAACAACGGGGTAAGTATTCTTAACTCAATTTTGGTTGTATAACTTGAATCTATCACTAGTTTTGGTGTTTAATCCGCGAATTTTGTTGGAAAGTATAGAAAACCCTCTTGGATAGAATCATGGATTTAAGGGTCGAAATATTATGGGAATTGGATAATTTTTGTATGGTTAGACTCGTGGCGAGATAAGCAATCCGATGATGTGAATTTTGTAATTTTTTGAGAAGTGGACCCGGAGCTCGGGTTTTGCTAGTTTCGAGATCTTTGCTATTTTCGATTGTTTTCGATTGGGTATTGTTCCCTTAGCATATTGTGATGTATTCGCTCTGATTTTGGTTAGATTCGACGCGCGTGGAGGCCGATTTGAGGGGCAAAGGCGTCGCGAGCTAGAGATTTCACCGGTTCAAGGTGAGTAATGATTGTAAATGATATCCTAAGGGTTTGAAACCCCGGATTTGCACATCATAGTGCTGTATTGAGGTGACTTGCACGCCGGATAGCGAGCGTGGGGTAGAGCACCGTTGGGGATTGTGACTTGGTCCGTCCCGATTGATGAAATTACTACGTATTTGACTGAAACTACTTGTTATCATCATAATTTGGGCTGATTGTCATGTTTGGGCTTCATGCCAACTATGTGAATCCTTCAGGGATTGATATCACTGTTTTCGCATTACTTTGCATATTATTTGATCTCGGTCCAAGGTTTTAATACTCTTTTGCAAACTCAGCCGTTTTTCTAAGATTTGAAAACTGAAACAATATTTTATTGACGTTTTGAGATGAGAACTACCATGTTGTATTGCCCAAGTGGCTTATGTGCATTTCTGGACTGAGCATGGATCGGGCTGCGCGCCGCAGCAGTGTTACATGTGCATTTCTGGATTATGGATGGCTCGGGCTGCACACCGCAGCGGTGTTACATTGATTTTGAGGCCGAGGTCCTGGTTGATTCCACGAGATGGCTTGATATTGCGCTTGGGCTGTAGGAGCCCCTCCGGTGTCTGTACACACCCCCAGTGAGCGCCGTCGACGTTAAATATGGATGGCTCGGGCTGCACGTCGCGGCGGTCATATGCATTGCATTGCACTTATGCATTGGTTCCTGTTTGTATTACGTGTCATGACATTCAACACTCGTATTTCATTGGCTTCTATGCTACTTCTTGCACTGCTTACCTGATACCCTGGTGTTATTTGTTGATGGAGTGTTGTGCCCGAGGGGCTGACTTATGTGCTGACTTGCACTATCTGTTTCGCATTCATTTGCTTAACTGTTGAAAAAAACATTTTCAAAAGAGGTGTTAACTGAGCCCAGATAGATTTTCTAAAGGATTTCACGGTTTTACTGTTTTCTCAAAGGGTAGCACTGTTCTATATAGCATGATGGAGTGCCTTTCGTGATTTCTTGCTGCTCAGTTATTATTTACCTTTATGACTCACTGAGTTGGAGTACTCACTTTACTCCCTGCACCTCGCGTGCAGATGCAAGTATTGGTTACCCGGTAGCGGGTTTGAGCTGGTTGAGGATTTGCTATCGTAGCTGAGCAAGGTGACCGCCGGCGTTCGCGGCACCGGACTTCGTCTTTTGATTCTAAACTTTATTCTGTATATTATTGACCCTGTGGTCGTGTTCAGAATTCCTTAGATGCTCGTGACTTGTGACACCCCGGTCGGGCTATGTTGGGTCGTATATATATCGATTGTTATTGTGATTAAGTTGTATTTATCTAATCATTTATGTTTAAAAATTTTTGAAAGAGGCGTTGTTGTTCTGTTGGCTGGCCTTGTCTTCACGAGAGGCGCCATCACGACCGGGTTGGGAATTGGGTCGTGACAGCAGCGTCGTCTTGAGAGGTTTGGTAGACTCCAACCTCCGACATTCGGTGGTGCTGAGGGCGAGGATGCCCAGAGTTTTCTTGGCAGATGCCAGCGCATGCTCCGTACTGCAGGGATCCTCGAGTCGAGTGGTGTGGCATTTACTACATTTCAGTTCACGGGGGCTTCTCTTACTTGGTGGGAAGACTTCGAGAGGCGTAGGCCTGCCGGTGCAACACCTCTGACTTGGCAGCAGTTCTCCGCTCTTTTTTTGGAGAAGTATATACCTCAGTCCCGCAGGGAAGAGTTGCGTAGGCAGTTTGAGTGGTTGACACAGGGAGATATGATAGTGACTCAGTACGAGATGAGGTTTTCCCAGCTGGCTCGTCATACTACTTGGATGGTTCCATCAGATCGTGAGAGGATCAGGAGATTTGTGGATGGTCTTAACTACCATCTCCGTATTCTGATGACTAGAGAGAGAGTACTGGGTGCTACTTTTGAGGAGGTAGTGGATATCGCTCGTGAGATCGAGTCAGTTCGTCGTAGAGAGCGAGAGGAGAGGGAGGCTAAGAGGCCTCGTGGATCGGGTAGTTACAGTGGTGCTCCGTCGAGAGGTCAGTTCCAGCAGGGTAGAGGTCGCTCTTTCAGGCCTGCTCAGTCAGCTCGTCTAGAGTATTGTGGGGGATCTTCAGGCCGTGGTCATCATGGGCCCCAGCAGGGTCAGACTTCACTCAGCGCCCTCCTAGCTCAGAGTTCATCTCATGCCCCATCAGTTCAGGGTTCTTTCGCGCCGAGTGCATCTGCTAGTCACTCCGGTGCGAGGGGTTCCCGTCAGACCCCATCTCCAGTACCGGGCAGCTGTTATGAGTGCGGAGAGTTTGGTCACATGAGGAGGCAGTGCCCTCGCCTTCGTGGCAGACAACATCAGTAGAGGGGTCAGCCCTCGACTTCTGCTCCAGTCACTTCATCACCCGCCCAGTCAGCTAAGGGTGGAGATCAGGCAGCCAGGGGTCGTCCCAGAGGTGGAGATCGATCAGGCGGTGGCCAGGCTCGTTTATACGCTATGCCGGGCAGGACAGATGCCATTGCTTCAGACGCGGTCATTACAGGTATTATTTCAGTCTGTCACAGAGACGCCTCAGTATTATTTGATCCCGGTTCTACCTATTCATATGTGTCTTCATATTTTGCTCATCATTTGGGTACATCCCGAGGGTGTCTTGCCTTACCTGTTCATGTATCTACCCCGGTGAGCGACACTATTATTGTAGACCACGTATTCCGGTCATGTTTGGTGACTATTAGGGGTCTGGAGACCCGAGTTGATTTATTGCTATTGAGCATGGTAGACTTCGATGTTATCCTGGGCATGGACTGGTTGTCTCCGTGTCATGCTATCCTGGACTGTCATGCTAAGACAGTCACTTTGGCTATGCTGGGTGTACCGCGGATCGAGTGGCGTGGTGTGACTGATTATATCCCTAGTAGAGTTATTTCTTTCTTGAAGGCCCAGCGTATGGTTGGGAAGGGTTGTCTTTCCTATTTGGTGTTTGTGAGAGATGTGGGAGCTGAGACTCCTAGCATTGATTCTGTCCCAGTTGTGAGGGATTTTTCCGATGTGTTTCCCGCAGACCTGCTGGGCATGCTGCCGGACAGGGATATTGATTTTGGTATTGACCTGGTGCCGGGCACTCAGCCCATTTCTATTCCACCATATCGTATGGCACCAGCGGAGTTGAAAGAATTGAAGGAGCAGCTTCAGGAGCTCCTGGATAAGGGGTTTATTCAGCCTAGTGTGTCACCTTGGGGTGCACCAGTTCTGTTTGTGAAGAAGAAGGATGGCACAATGAGAATGTGCATCGACTATAGGCAATTGAACAAGGTAACAGTTAAGAACAAGTATCCCCTACCTCGCATTGATGATTTGTTTGACCAGCTTCAGGGAGCGAGGGTGTTCTCCAAGATTGATCTCCGTTCGGGTTATCACCAGCTGAAGATCAGGGATTCAGATACTCATAAGACTGCTTTCAGGACTAGATATGGTCACTATGAATTTCTTGTCATGTCTTTCGGGCTGACCAATGCCCCAGCAGCGTTCATGCATCTGATGAACAGTGTATTCCGGCCTTATCTGGATTCATTCGTCATAGTGTTCATTGATGATATCCTGGTATACTCGCGTAGTCAGGAGGAGCACGCGCAGCATTTGCGAGTTGTGTTGCAGAGATTAAGGGAGGAGAGGCTTTATGCAAAGTTCTCCAAGTGTGAGTTCTGGCTCGGTTCAGTGGCTTTCTTGGGACATGTGGTGTCCAGCGTAGGGAATTCGGGTTGATCTGAAGAAGATAGAGGCGGTGCAGAGTTGGCCTAGACCGACCTCAGCCACAGAGATTCGCAGCTTCCTTGGGTTGGCAGGTTACTATCGCCGGTTTGTTTAGGGTTTTTCCTCTGTTGCATCGCCCTTGGCCAAGTTGACTCGGAAGGGTGTCTCATTTGCATGGTCGGACGAGTGTGAGGAGAGCTTTCAGAAGCTCAAGACAGCATTGACCACAACCCCAGTGTTAGTTTTGCCATCAGCTTCAGGCTCTTATACGGTATATTGCGATGCTTCGAGAGTTGGGATTGGTTGTGTTTTGATGCAGGAGGGTAGAGTTATTGCTTATTCTTCTCGTCAGTTGAAGCCCCATGAGCAGAACTACCCCGTTCATGATTTGGAGCTAGCTGCTATAGTTCATGCATTGAAGATTTGGAGGCATTACTTGTATGGCGTATCCTGTGAGGTATTCACCGATCATCGCAGTCTTCAGCATTTGTTCAAGCAAAAGGATCTGAATTTGAGGTAGCATAGATGGTTAGAGTTACTTAAGGATTATGACATTACTATTCTGTATCACCCGGGGAAGGCCAATGTAGTGGCCGATGCTTTGAGCCGGAAGTCGGTGAGTATGGGGAGCTTGGCATACATTCCAGTTGAGGAGAGGCCATTTGCAGTTGATGTTCAGGCCTTGGCCAATCGATTTGTGAGACTAGATATTTCAGAGCCCAGTCGGGTGTTAGCTTGTGTGGTTTCTCGGTCTTCCTTGTATGACCGCATCAGGGAGTGTCAGTATGATGATCCGCATTTGCTTGTCCTTAAGGACAGGGTTCAGCATGATGATGCCAGGGATGTGACCATTGGAGATGATGGTGTGTTGAGGATGCAGGGCCGGATTTGCGTGCCCAATGTGGATGGGCTTCGGGAGTTGATATTGGAGGAGGCCCATAGCTCACGGTATTCCATTCATCCGGGTGCCGCAAAGATGTATCAGGATCTTAGACAGCACTATTGGTGGCGGAGGATGAAGAGAGATGTTGTGGAGTATGTAGCCCGGTGTCTTAATTGTCAGCAAGTGAAATATGAGCATCAGAGACCGGGTGGCTTACATCAGCAGATGGTTATTCCTGAGTGGAAGTGGGAAAGGATCACTATGGATTTTGTTACCGGACTCCCACGGACTCTGAAGAAATTTGATGCTATTTGGGTGATTGTAGACAGGATGACCAAGTCCGCGCACTTCATTCCGGTTTGTACTACTTATTCTTCAGAGCGGCTGGCATAGATTTATATTCGGGAGATAGTTCGATTGCATGGTGTCCCAGTTTCCATCATATCAGATCGGGGCACTCAGTTCACCTCTCAGTTTTGGCAGGCGGTTCAGCGAGAGTTGGGTACTCAGGTGCAGTTGAGCACAACTTTTCACCCTCAGACGGACGGGCAGTCTGAGCGCACCATTCAGATATTGGAGGATATGTTACGTGCCTGTGTTATTGATTTTGAAGGGTCATGGGATCGGTTTCTACCTCTTGCAGAGTTTGCCTATAACAATAGCTATCAGTGCAGCATTCAGATGGCACCGTATGAGGCCTTGTATGGGAGGCNCAGACCTTGGTTGTTTCCAGTTCTATGGCTGTCTCCGGTCACCTTTGACTTTACTCCGGCCAGCCATGGCTATTCAAGCCTAATTCTTGACTTCTCCTGCTTAGATCGATGATTTTTCAAACCTTTCTCACCATCTGGGTTTCGCCTGAAACCCTAACCTTTGAGGTTCTTCTGATTTCTTTTAGATACGTTTAGATCTGTGTTTGCTCTAAAACTTCTAAACGTTTTCTCAAGGTTTCTTCCCAAAACTTTGCCTTCAAAACCCCTTTATCTTTTCCGATTTAGGTTTTGTTAAGTTATTTCTAAGCTTTCTCTAATTTTTGACATGCCCTACTGTGTTTCCTTATGTCGTTCCTTTACTGGAGTTCGCATGTCAAGAGTCTTAGTTTCTTTTGAGGTTTCTGAATATATTTTCGTGTTAGTATTTGTTCGATTATTTATTTTTCATCTCTAGACTCGTTTGATGGTGAAAACCCTAAAACTTTGGGTTCATTCGAGTTCTGAGACTATGTGCTGTGTGATTTGCTTGTTCATCATCCCTGAATTTGACTGGTTTTAAAACCCTAATTTCTTTGGACCTATTCGAGCCTCTGAAGCTGCTTCATCTATTTGAAGTTGCTCGACTGGATTCAAAGTCCTTTTTGTTTCAACTTCTTTTTCTCTATATGATTTGGTTTCCTGCAATCACTGAAACTAGACTATATTTTTTCAGAAAGGTCTTTTTACTTGACCCTTTTTGCATGCTTCTGATGCCCTTTTTTCTCTTATTATTAAATTGACCTATGTGACTACCATGTTTCACTGTCTACTGGACTTTGTAATTATTATTGCATGCTGCTGATTGGGTTCTTGGATTGGGAGGCCTTGCCGCATGCTTCGTTTCCATTATCGCAATTATTGTCATAATTTCTTCCTTCACCATCAGAAAGATGGACAGATACGAGAGAAGAGGAAATGGAGGCCAAACATACAGCTTTTTTATAAGAGCAATGGTTTTTTAAACGAGTCATTTTTCTTGGGTGAAAATGTTTTACAGAATACTTCTTTTTTTTTCTGCTAAAAATTATTACAGGTCCCAATTGATTCAACAATTGGATTATTGGAGTTATCGGGTTATTAGTTTAGGATTTACTTTTTTAACCATAGGAATCCTTTCGGGAGCGGTATGGGCTAATGAAGCGTGGGGGTCGTATTGGAATTGGGACCCAAAAGAAACTTGGGCATTTATTACTTGGATCGTATTTGCAATTTATTTACATACTCGAACAAATAGAAATTTGCGGGGTGCAAATTCTGCAATTGTAGCATCTATAGGCTCTTTGCCATAGTTTAACCTCGCATGCCTAATGTTTATGTACTCTTTTATATGCTAAATTTCCCTCTAAAATGACCTTCAATTTTGGACTGATTTCAAACTCCCTTGTGAAATTCTGATTGCACTCGTGTAATTGATTCTTTCCTTGTTTTACTGATTTTCCTGTTTCTTGGGTTGATTTGAAAACTTCGCTTTAGACTTTTGATTCTCTTGTCTTTAACTTGGTTTATTTGTTTATTCATGGGAACCCATGTTATTCTCCCCAAATCAGTAATCTCGATTCCCTGACTCCTTGATTTACTGTGTGCTGATTGTCTCCATATTCTATAAATTTATTGTGTTTCTTACCTTATTTGGTTAACCGAGTATTTCAAAGATTCTTCCCTTAATTAAACCCCTATGTACTTACCCCTAATTGTCTATCCTGCACATGATGCTCTACTTGATTTCTTTCCTTAAATGTTTTCTGCCAATTACCGTTTGATTTTAACTCCTTAATTAAAGGAAGTCCTTAGTACTGATTTGATTTTAATTAGTACATAGTTCCATAATTGCTGCTGAACTATGACTCTTGCCTTATTTTCCGCCTGTTTTCAAACTATAAATACCCTGCTCTTTCATTAACGCAAACACACACAAAACACTCTTAGTTTCTGAACTCACACTCATACTCAAAATATTCTCTCTTGCTACTTGTACTGTGGCCTATCTTCAAAGTCCGGCTACCTGCTTTTACTGCATTTTTGCCTCTTTGAATTGGTATGTCTTGATTAAGATTTTAGCATCACAACAATATGTTTACTTAATACTTTTGTTTTCTTGCCCGCCTACTGCTTGTGTTTAATTCAGTACTTTATTCTAAGCATGTTGTAATTCCCTTCTGCCTGTTCTGAATCTATTATGCATCCTAAACCCCTACCCCAAGGTGTTTAATACTAATGGCTTGTTTGAGGCATGACAATATTAAGTATTGCTGTCTATGACTCAAACTTGATTCCCCTGGGATCATAACCTCTATGTTACCATTATATGTTATGTATTCTGGTTGAATTTGTAAGCATAACAGCTCTCCTTATTGCTGTGCATGCCCAGAATTAACTAATGCCTAAGTACATAGGCTCTTTGCAGTTTCCAATCCCTAAACCCCCTTTGTGTGAAATCCTTCACTCTATAACTGTTCCCCAGCACCTCTTTCCCTCTTCTTTACTTCCTTAGTTCTTAAAGCTATGTTTCTTCACTTGCACTCTCTCTTAGACTTAAGTTCTGTCCCCCCTCGTGTGAGCCTTACCTTAGGACCCATTGAGCTCCCTCTGAACTTGGACACTTGAGGACTGACATCTCCACACTGCACTTGTCCCTATTCTGGTGATACAATGTGGGTGTGAGCACTGCCCAGAGTCCCATTGAGGCTCTTAGGGAACTCTAACACACTCAAATTGGAGAAATGCTTTGGATCAATGGACTTTGAGTTGGTCTATCTCATAACTCAGAGAGGAAGTCAAGAATCAGGCTTCCTCTGGTTGTACTTTTCTTTGTACCTTTTCTGATGTAATTTATTATTCTGGTTTGTAATAAGTTGTAATAAATATTTGGGGCTGGCTAGTGAAAAAGGGTGGGGAACTATGCATGCAAGGGTAGAAATCATGCCTATAGGGTGTTTTTTTTTTAATTTCTGCATATTCAAACTTCACCTAGAAATCATGCCTATAGGGTGTTTTTAACTTCTGCATATTCAAACTTCACCTAGAAATCATGCCAATAGGGTATTTTTAACTTCTGCATATTCAAACTTCAGTTAGAAACCATGCCTATAGGAATATTTGCATAATTCAAGCTGCATTTAGATACCATGTCTATAAGTTTTAACACAAGTTTCTGCATTTAGATACCATGTCTATAAGGTTTCTGCAATTAGATACCACGTCTAAAAATCAGTAATGCATAGAAATCATGCCAATAGGGATCCTCGAGCAATCTGGTTCCTTTTCATTCACAGTCATGTTAGATATAAAATCATTAATAGTAGATGCATCACCCGCAGAACCTGTAACCACTTTTTTAATTCTTGTACATTCTGCATCTCTTTTGATAATCTAAGTCCCTCACTTAACGAGCTTAACAAGTATGCATATAGGACTTTAACCAATTCATTTCGAGCCTCACTATCTCATCACCTTCTAAAATCAGTAGATACCATGCCTATAAGATTCCGTCTAAACACTTAGGCAAGCCTTAGAGTGATAACTGTGAACTTAATTTGTTTCTATCAATCATTACAACCAGCAGGCAGGCCTGATTCAGACTTCTTATCTGAGTTATGTAATGAACCAATCTGCCTCAATATTTTAAACTCCCTCGTCTTTGGTATTTTTAATCAAGACCTAAAAAGTATGTGCAAGTCATGCTAATTATATGCTTTATTTGTTTAAGGAGGTATATATGAGCCTTTGTTTGTTTATATGCTCTCCCCAAAACATGCAATATGTGTTTTGTATGTCGCCTTAGAGTTTTTACCTTTGAAACTTCAAATAAGCCTAATATCCCTCCCTTTTTAGGATTAGTAGTCCTATGTGCCTCCGGGACTGATAGGAGTGGGACGGGTAATAGCATGCAATAAGTAACCGAGACCAATCCGCGCTTTAAATGCCTTAACGGGGTGGGAAGGGTAGATATGGATATAATGACCACGTGATAATATCACGTGTAGCCCCTTATTGAGTAGTGATTACTGGACATTGTGCGGGGTGATCCATATTTTTAATAAACCTAGGACCCCCTCCCTTTATTCTTTATTTCTTTTCTTTAGCATTTTAACTCCTTATTTAAAATCAGCTTTTTCTAATTGTTCTTTCAAACCATTATGTGTTGAAATCCCCTCTTATTTGAGCCTTATTTGCCTATATGTAATTGCACCTCAATTCACAATAATTGTCTAGCCGGGAACCACACTAGTGGATTCTGGGGGGTGCCTAACACCTTCCCTTTAGAATAATTCAAGCCCTTACCCTATCTCTGGTTATTCAAATCGAACTCTTTTGGTATCCTAATGCATCCTAATCATTAGGTGGCAACTCTTCAAATGCAAAACCTAGTTCCCAAAAGGAATGAGTTGTCCCTCCAAATGCCGTAAACCCGATTTCGCGAGAAAAAGGGGGCGCGACAGTTGTTGTGGCTGTAGTGGAGGTGGTGGAGCAGGTCTGCTCACATAGTTACCTACTGTTGAGTTACCATCAAGATTACAAGTAAAGTTTGCATAACAACCTAAGTTATCCCTTCCTCTTTGACTTAAAATCTGGTGGGTAACCAATTAGTTTGAAGTAGTTTTCCTTTGAGTGGCCTTTGTAATGGCAGTATTCACATACAGCCGGTTCTTCTTAAACTTGAGATTGCCTCCAGTGTAGCCTGCTCCCTTGTTACTATACAAAGTAGTTCCTTCAAGAAGTTCAGAGGTTTGAACAGTCCGAGTGAGGTTAGCTATACTCCTTTGACTCTCTTGATCAATAATCAAAGGATATGCCTTGTTCAAGGAGGGAGCTAGATACATCATCATGATTATATTTCTGGCTTGTGTGTATGTTTCATTGAATACAGTCAAAAGCTGAAGGATCCTTTAATATTCAAAATTCTCCAAATATCTCTTAGACTCTAGGCATGGACACCCAGGGCATGACATAATTTCATCAAACTCATCCCATAGATCTTCGAGTTTGGAGAAGTAGTCAGCTACTGTCATAGTGCCTTGACAAAGTGAGTGAATTTCCTTGTGAAGAAACTGCACCCTCGAGCCATTAGCCTTGTCAAACCTATCTCTCAAATCCTCCCAAACCTTATGTGCACTTGATGCATACAACACACTACTTAGTAAACTAGGTCTAATAGCATTCATAATCCATGAAAGGACAACAATATTCACCTTTTCCCATAGTTCATGTAGATCAGGTGAAAACCTAGACTTAGGATATCGACCATCTACAAACCATAGCTTTCTCTTCCCTAGCAGACCAATTCGCATAGCACGACTCCACAATGCATAGTTTTCGGATCCAACAAGTTGAAAAGAGATCAGAGAACTACATGTTGTATAGGTTGGATGTAGGTACAAGGGGTGATTGTGGTCGATTGTAGGGAAGACACTTCCTCCATTAGTAGCATTTTCTGAATTTGAAGTTCCAGACGCGTTTACATCTTCAAATCCCATCTCTAGCTAAGTTAATCGAGTGAATCACAAAAAATCAAGCCCTAATTTCAATTAGAGTTCCCTCACGAGAATTCACTCACTCAATTGAGTGAATGAGAGAACCTAACGAAGGCAACTGAGTTAATGAGTGCCAGCGATCAGCGTCACAGGCTCTGATACCATGATAACTTCCATGCAAATGGAGTTTTCAGCTTGAGAGACGAAGAAAGGAAGAGAGCTCAATGTTAAAGAAAGCAAAAGATACTCTGTATTTTTAATATGAAAAGGAAAATGAAAGTCAGTTCTTAGCTATTACATATACATATTTATAGTTGTAACTAACTAACTAACTATACAATCACTTCTAATATCTTAACTAACTTAGGATAAGCTGGATTCCAGCTGGATTGTTGCAACTATAGCTTGAACTTTGACTTCACATGCTCATTGTTCAACAACTCGATTGCGAATTTTTATGTAACTAGTTTTATGCAACTTTACGGTGAAAATAAAAAAATATGTGCAAGAAATTTTGTGGAAGTTGAAAATGTGGCTTTCTTTAATTAGTGGAGATGGAAATTTTCGTATTCTTTCTTCTAGACAAGTCTTATACAATTATATGGCCCCAACTTTTGTCGGCATTGCAAGATTTTTCTCTTTATTCTTTGAGGTATACTGTTATGCTCCAACTTCCATTTTTACAAGTTTTCTTTTGTGAAAATTGTTGTAGTTCAACTCTATTTAAAGTTGTGATTTCCTAAGAAACTTTCTTTTATGGTGGTAAGTTGTAAGCGAAGAGGTTAGGCTGCCTAAATGTTATGCAATTCTTTGCTTTTCATTTCAATTCGAGAGGTACGTCCTGTACATTTTTACCTTTCGTTGTTGACTTATACATTATTACTAAATGAAATTTTCTTATAATAATTCGATGTTTAGTTTTAAAATATGAGCTCTAGTTGAGAGTTTCGATATTAAAAGATCGTAATACATTTCTCTGAAATACCTTAGGTTCGAGGAAAATAATTGAGGGACCTTGAATTTTCGATCTCACCATTATGGTGAGAGGGAACAGAAGAGAAAAATATGCATTTATGTCAATTGAAACAAAATCAATAATATTAAATTATTCTTATTTGACCAGTTTCCTGTTGCCAAGTATAAAATTACGAGATTGTGCTCAATAGAAGGGAATACATGAATGACTTTAAGTTCAAGATGGATGCCATTGATATTTATATGATAATGAAAAGGCTTTGAGCCCATAATTTTGCCTCACCGAAAATACTCCTACAAAAATCAATAAATAGATTTTTTTCTAATTGTTTTTAATTATTTATAGAACTTTTTAGGAACTTTTTGTTAATTTTTTGCATTTAGTTGCATTCTTGTGCACTTTTAATATTTTAAAGTCATAAAAAATACAAAAAATATTTAATTATCCATTGCATAGCATTTTAGATCTTATGTGCATTTAGAATTTAATTACATTAATTAAGTGCTTTGTTAAATAAAAATTAAAGTAAGTAATTTAGGATTAGTGAAAATAGATTAATTAGCTCTTAGTTTAACTTGCAATAGCTTTAGTTTTAAGTTAATTAGTGTTTAAATTAGTGTAAATAAGTTAAGGATAATTTTACAAAATAGATTAATTTTGTAACGACCCGGCCGGTCATTTCAGGAGTTACAACCCCGCTTTTCCCATTTCTGCTTCTTATTGTGTTGTTCAGCTATATTTCATCATATCGTGTTGGTTGTTCTGTGTTCGGAGTGGTCTTGGAGTGGAATGAGACACTTAGTCTCTTATTTAGAAGTTAAGTTGGAAAAGTCAACAGGATGTTGACTTATGTGCAGAAAATCTCGGATGTGAATTCTGATGGTTCCGATAGTTTCGGTAGGTGATTTTGGACTTAGGAGTGTGTTCGTAATATAATTTGGAGGTTCGTGGTAGATTTAGGCTTGAATTGGCGAAATTGGAAATTTGGCGTTTTCTAGTCGGCAGTGGAAATCTTGATATCGGGGTTGGAATAGAATTTCGGAAATTGGAGTAGGTCCATTGTGTCATTTGCGACGTGTGTGCAAAATTTCAGGTCATTCGGATGAGGATTGATAGGTTTTGGCATCGTTTGCGGAATTCGGAAGTTTGGAAATCCTTAGGCTTGAATCCAAGGGTGATTTGGTGCTTCGATGTTGTTTTGAGTGTTTCGAAGGTTGGAATAAGTTTGAATGGTGTTATGTGACTTATTGGTATGTTTGGTCAAGGTTCCGAGGGCCTCGGGATGGATTTGGGTGGTTGACGGAAAGTTTAGCATTTAGTTGATGCTGCAGATATTGCTGCTTCTGTCATTTCTGCACCTGCGGATTGGGGACCGCAGGTGCAAGGTCGCAGATGCGGTATGGAGATCGCAGGTGCGTGTTTTGGCCATCAGGCTAAGAACCACAGATGCGGTTATCGGGATGCATCTGCGGCGCCGCAGGTGCGGTGACTGGTCGCAGATGCGGTCCTGGTCCTTTAAGTGATTTTTTGTAGGTGCGCAGCTGGGATCGCAGGTGCGAGTCCGCAGGTGCGAGGAATCGTCCGCAGGTGCGGAATCCCTGGGGCAGAAAGTGTCAAACCCCTTTTTCCACCCCCCGAAAAATATATGTGATGTTATTGTGGATTGTGGGTTAAAGAGTTTTTTCAATTAAAGTGACAAATTTTGAGTAGGGATTTTATTTACAGAGTCGCCACTTGGAATTGATTTATGGGTGTTCCATGTCATCTTTTATTTGAATCCCTAGTCAAAGAAAAATTTGACTCTTTTATTATTGGTCTGCGAAAACAAAGTCCGGGTAAGGAATTATATTGACCGGGGAGAAGGTGTAAGGCATTCCCCGAGTGCCGTGGTTCTAGCACGGTCGCTTTATTGACTATATTTGGCTTTAAATTAATTTTGGACAAACTGTGTTTTTATTTGGTTTTCATGTTTTATGTATGTCCGCTTTTATTATTAAAATTATTATTGAAAAGATTTGAATAAAATTGTCCTGACCACACCACGCAAGCGAATGTGCGATCGAGATAAATTTTATTGATTTTTCTATAACCGAGCTACGCAAGCGAATCTGCAGTCATGACGAGGATTATTAGTACATCATGACTTTTGGAGAAAATTACTACATTCGAAGAAATTAATTTTGAAAATAATTAAAAAGTCAACTATCGCACTACGCAAGTGAATCCGCGAGTTTAGCAAAGAGTTCATTAAATTAAAAATTAACTAAACTAATGAATATGGTATGACATTGTTGAATTAATTGATTGAATGTTAAACATCACATTACGCAAGCGATTCCATGAAATTAAAGCGCGCCTACTAATTGCCTAGCGCTTAAATTAATTATAAAAGAGACTAAGTTATAAAGTTATTTTAGTGAAATAAAAATCTGATTTTTATTGAGGCTATTCAATTAAATAAAAATATAAAAAAGTTGGGTCAACTTGTTATTTCAAAGAGTGGGCAACCTTCTTACCAAAAGTCGAAAGCATTTTCAATCCCATGACCCGAAGTAACTTAGCATCTGACAATATTATAAATTTATCGCACCAATTTTTAACATGCTAAACCCCAACTGACAGTCCTATAAGCATCCATGGGAAAGCTAAAGTAATTAAAAGAAATCAATATAATGCCTAGCAAGAGGCATTTTGTGCCTAGTAAGATCAGTTCCCCTCTTTTTATAACTTCAATATAACCACCAACAGAGAACTTTGATACTAGTTTTGAACAAAGAAAAAAAGAACTAAAGTATGAAGTTTAAGACTATTTCATGTCTGTTCATTTAACATCAATTAAATAAAGGCAAACGAAGCCTTTACACTTGAATTTTTAAGCACTAACTAGAGCTAAACATGTTAAATACACACACTCTTTTACTTTGAATTCTAACAGTGATACAATGAAACTAGTCCAATTTGCTACAAACTAACAATCAAATATAAGGATTCCATAACTCCAGAATTTATCTAGTAACTAAAAAAATAGAATAAGAAGTCGAAGAAACTAAAATAATTTCAAGTTATTGAGTCTTCTTCGCTTCATTCATATAAGGCGACATTACATAAGCGTAGGAATTACCTGGATCGCAGTGTAAAAATATAGCAGTGAGATGAGCAGAAACAACAACAAAATAGCAGAAAAACAGTAATGAAAACAAGCAAAAACAGCAGCAGATTCGTATCCAAACAGTCCCAAAACCTTAGAGAAGAAGCCCAGAATTAACTCTAAAAGACTTACTCTTTTTTGAAAGAGTTTTCACTCTAAGAAGCACTCATAAAGCTCACAATTTCAGCTTACTTTCTTTAAGTTCAGCTGCTGATTTTTACTCCTAAAATTGTATTTTTTTAGTGTGTGAAAATATCTAGCAGATGTGTGATAGAGTGTGTATGTAAAGTGAGGAAAGGGCTGCCCTTAAGTAGGCAAAGAAAGCCACTTTATGGGCAGATTTTGGTTCACCAAAAGTCTGTCCAAAAGGACTAACTTTTGTATGCTAAACACTGTTCAAAGGTTGTCCAAAAGGTGAAAGGACAGCCTGAAAATCTGGTATAGCGGAAACAAGGAGAAAAAATGTCACGTCAGCCACCCTACTAGTAAAAAGTAAACTTTTAGTACCATATTTCATCATTTACCTTTTACCCTTCACAAACTAATATCAAACTAACTAAATAATTCAAACCAATGTAAAAACAGAAAATTCAGCATTCAACTTAGCCAATTAAACTAACGCTGATATGATCAATCCAAGGAGAAAAAAATAAAAATCTACGATGAGGCAAAACGCGTATTATAGTGAAGTAATTAATCACAACATAACTAACTAAGCGTAGAAATGAGAAAAAATACTATACGAAGTAGTGGATCGATCATTATCAGAACTTAAATCTAAACAAACTAACAAATCAAATGAGAAAAATAAAAAATTTAAGATAAAGAGAAATGGATTAGGAATTTTACCAAACTCGGGTCCGCAACGAGGTAGCCGACTCGAGCACATTTTTCTTTGAGATAAAATGCCACTGTAATTTCCTTGGCACACGACCATCGAAACAAGCATTTTTATCTCAAAGAAAAACGTACCTAGTTTGAGAAAATAACTTCGGACAGTAGGGTGGTCGCTGGAATTTGGCCAGATTTTTGGCTTGTGACCAATGTTAAACAAAAGTCGGGTGAAGTGGATGGCTCAATATTCACGAATTTGACAAAAAGGTGCGGTTAGGGCTTTCCTAGATCTAAAATTTGTGGAGTTTGAGGGGATTTTGAAGGATTTTGTTTGAAGATATGGAAAGAGGAGGTTGAGTAGATTATATGGTGAGATTTTGAGATAGTTTGGACGACGGGCCGCAGCGGCGCGCGGCGGGGCAGAGGCGGTGGCGCGACTAGGGTTTAGGTTTGTCAATTTTTGGTGGAGATTTGGGGAATTCGGGTCATGGATTTGGAATGACGGGAGTGAGAGGAAGATATTAGCGTTGGTTGGAGGGTGTATGGCCACCGAAGGACGGTGGCACCGCCGTGGGGGACGGGCAGCGGCGGCGGAGGAAGAAGAAGAGAGGAGAAGGGGTCTAGGGCTTGGTCTTTTAGGAAAATGGCAAAAAAAATCTAATTTTTGGAGTCTTTTATATGACAAATAAATTTATTATGGGCCATTGGATCAAGGATAATGGAAGGCTGAGATTTGATCTTGAATATTTAACCAAAACGACGTAGTTTCGATACAAAACTACGCCGTTTCGACCCTCCTTTGGCAGCCCCATTTGGACCGGATCTGGGCTCTTTGGGCTTCTAATTTTGGGCCAATTTTGGCTCAATTTCAAATAAAATAAACTATCCCAATATCTTAACCCCCTAACTATCTTATTTAGTCCTAGAAAATATACAAGTGGAAAGAAAAAATCTTTTTTGTATAATTTATAAGATGCAAACTAAAATGTAAAAATAAAAGGTAAAAAATATTTTTCGTATTTTTATGAAAGAAAATGCAAACAAATATGAGAAAATTTATTACATGGAAGCTAAAATTGTTTGAAAATTATCTTCTCTTTTTAGGAGATTAAAGGGGTGCAAAAATTAGGTATTCACAGTTGCCCCTCTTTGCTCGAGAACATAAAGAGTTTTCGTGCAAAGAAAAGTGAATGTCATGGCTAACTTTTTTGCTCACATATCACTCCAATGGAAGCAATTTTTGAAAAATGGTGACCGCACCTTACTTCCGAGGTTGCCTACATATCCTTGGCTGTAAAGGAATCGGGTCAGTGTTGGGACTACCAGGCACTGGAGTTAAGACTGCTGCTGATGTTGTTGTTGCTGTTACTATTACTTACAGCTTACATCAAAAGGAAAAGATAGAGAACTATATATGTCTCCAAACTAAGAGTTACAAAATTTCTATCTATGTGTCTTCTGGAGTCAAATCTTGATTCTTGACTTGCTCGTATGTGTTGACCTTAGTTTGGATCTTGATGCTCTTTGAAGAAAAGATTATGACTCAGTCTCAGTGCTTGCTTTCCTGATCCGAAATTGAGATGATGAATCTTCAGAAGCTGGGTTACTAACAGATTGTCAAAGTTAACTCCAACTAAACTGTGATCGAAAGACTTCTTTCTTCTGATGATAACTGAAATGGCAAGCTTTGATCGTCGGGGCCTGCAAAGCCATCAAAGACGAACAAAACGAACAAAATTTTCTGTCCTAGTTTGGCACTGAGATAATTTTGTGAGTTATTGGGTAAAGCTGCAGATCAGCTTATTTTATTTGAAAGATGCAAAAATGATACAGAAGGCTCCGAATCGAATGTGCTTCTCTTAGGAGTAGAACGGATAAGACATAGACTAGGAGGTGCATCTCCCATGGGTAGCGCTGGAATGACTACGAAATTGAAGGACTCGAACTATAAATTGCGTCTCCTAGGATTAATGATTCATATTAGGGAGTGCATCTCTTATTAGAATGAACAGGATTGACTCGAGCTAGGAAGTGCGTCTCCTACAAGTGAGGTTGAGGGACTTGGATTAGGAAGTGCATCTCCTAGGAATAAAGGTATAGATTAGGAAGTGCATATCCTATTGGAATTGACTCAAGCTAGGAGGTGCGTCTCCTACGAGTTGGGTTGAAGGGCTTGGACTAGGAAGTGTGTCTCCTAGGATTGATGGTTCAGATTAGGAAGTGCGTCTCCTAATGGAATGACTCAAACTAGGAAGTGTGTCTCCTACGAGTGAGGTTTAAGGGCTTCGACAAGGAAATGCGTCTCCTAGGATTGGTGGTTCAGATTAGGAAGTGCGTCTCCTATGAATGAGGTTGCAAGACTTGTACTAGGAAGTGCATCTCCAAAGATTTGGTGGTTTAGATTACGAACTGCGTCTCCTTTTGGAATGACTCAAACTAGGAAGTGCGTCTCCTAGGATTGGTTGAAAGGTTTGGACTAGGAAATGCGTCTCCTAGGATTAATGATTCATATTAGGAAATGCGTCTCCTATTGGAATTGCTCAAACTAGAAAGTGCATCTCCTAGGATTGGTAGTTCAGATTAGGAAGTGTGTCTCCTATTGGAATAACTCAAACTAGAAAGTGCGTCTCCTAGGATTGGTTGAAAGGCTTGGACTAGGAAGTGCGTTTCCTAGGATTAATGATTCATATTAGGAAGTGTGTTTCCTATTGGAATGACTCAAACTAGAAAGTGTGTCTCCTACGAGTGAGGTTGAAAGACTTGGAGGGAATGTAACCAGGGGTTGGCGCCCTGTATCACTGAGAAAGAATATAACCAGGGCTTGCCGCCCTGTATCACTAAGAGGGAATATAACAAGGGTTGGCGCCCTGTATCTGTCACGACCCTAAACCCAAACGCGGTTGTGATGGCGCCTCTCGGGAAGACAAGGCCAGCCGACAAACTTCCAATTCACTTAAAGCAGATAAAAATAATAAACCAAGGTCTTTAATAGAAATAAATCCCATAAATAACAATATAAGTTGCGGAAATAAAACCAACATAGCCCGACATCGGGGTGTCACCAGTCATGAGCATCTAAAACAATACTAACAGTTTGAAGTCTAGTCCAATACTACATAACTGAATCAAAAGAAAACTGAAATAGAGGGAGAATGCACTGGGCTGCGAATCGCCAAGCAGCTACCTAGTAAATCTCCGAAGACCTGCTGGAACTATCAACCCTCAGGAGCAAGACCTGTAGCGCCCGAGTCTGCACACAGGGGCGCAGGGAGTAAAGTGAGTATTCAAACTCAGTGAGTAATAAAAATAAATAAAGACTGAGTAATATAAAACCACGTAACGCACATCATTAAGCTAAAGAGGCATAGCAAATTTCAGTAAATATAATGAAGCGGTGAAATCTCATAAACATTCTTTAAACAGCTAAACAATATGCAGTGAGAACAATAGAGAAGTAAACACATATTAACTGCCCCTCAGGCACAATAACAATAGAATCAGCCCCTCGGGCAATGTCACAGAACAATACCAGCCCCTCGGGCTATATCTCAAATCACAATGGGTACCCGCGCTCACTGGGGGTGTACAGACTCCGGGAGGGGCCCCTTACGGCCCAAGCGCATAATCAAGCCATCTCGTGGCATCATAAATAGGCTCTCGGCCTCATATCAATATCAAGCCACCTCGTGGCGTACAATCTCAGGCCTTCGGCCTCATTATCATAATCAATGTATCACTGCTACGGCGTGCAGCCCGACCCAAATGTATCCTCACAACACAGGCCCTCGACCTTACTCAGTCAGAATCTCATAAGCCCCTCGGACCACAGTAAAATATGAAGCTCAGCTCAAATACCTTTGAAAATATCATTTTATGTGTTTAAAACAGAATAATACAGCCGAGTCTTTAAAATAATAAAAATATAGTATGATTGAGCACCAGTATAAAAACAATTAGTGAGGAAAATATCATATAAAAATCCCCTAAGGGTTCAAACAGCTGGCACGAAGACCACATATGGCATTTAGCCCAAAATATAATAATATTAAACAATTAACTATCAAATACAAAGTAAAATTATCATTCGGGATGGACTAAGTCACAATCCCCAACGGTGCTCTACCCCACGCTCGTCATCTAGCGTGTAAGTCACCTCAACATAGCCGTACGCTGTGAAATTCCGGGGTTTCATGCCCTCAGGAAAGCATTTAAAATCATTACTCACCTCAATCCGGCCCGAAATCTAGCTTGCAATGCCTTTGCCCTTCGAAACGACTTCCGAGTGCTCCAAATCTACCAAGTTCAGATTTTTATCAATAAGTTATGCTAAACGAATGAATTCCAATTGAAAAATATCGATTTTAAACTCAAAACCGGAAATCAGTCAAAACCGACCCCCAGGCTCGCGTCCCGGAACTGGACAAACTTTATACCCAAATGTTCTTCATCATCTCCCGAAGCTATCCAGATCGTCGGAACTCACATCCGAGCCCTCTAACACATAAGTCAACATCTGGTTGACTTTTCTAACTTAAGCCTTCTTAAAAGAGACTAAGTGTCTCAAACCTTCTCAAAACCTTTCCGAACCCGAGCCAACCAACCCGATCACATATAAAACCAATAATTAAGGCAATTAGAAGCAGAAATGGGGAAAACGAGGCGGTAACTCATTAGACGACCGGCCGGGTCGTCACATCCTCCCCCTCTTAAACAAACGTTCGTCCTCGAACGAGTCAAGAAACGTACCTGAAGCCTCGAATAGGTGAGGATACCTGCTCCACATCTCCTGCTCGGTCTCCCAAGTAGCCTCCTCCACGGGCCGACCTCTCCACTACACTTTCACTGAAGCTATGTCTTTTGATCTCAACTTCCGAACCTGACGCTCCAAAATAGCTGTTGGCTCCACCTCGTAAGTCAGATCACCCTCAAACTGAACCGTGCTGAAATCTAGAAACATGAGACGGGTCTCCAATATACTTCCGGATCATAGAAACATGGAATACTGGGTGCACACCTGACAGGCTGGGTGGCAAAGCACGCTCATAAGCCACCTCCCCAATCCTCCGAAGTACCTCAAAAGGTCCAATAAACTGTGGACTCAATTTACCCTTCTTTCCAAACCTCATAACACCCTTCATGGGTGAAACCTTCAACACAACCTTCTCACCAATCATATAGGACACATCACAAACATTCCTATCAGCATAGCTCTTTTGTCTCGACTGCGCTGTACGAAGTCTCTCCTGAATCACCTTCACCTTGTCTAAAGCATCCTGCACCAAATCTGTACCCAATAGTCTAGCCTCGCGCGGCTTAAATCAACCCACTGGAGATCTACACCGTCTCCCTTACAAAGCCTAATATGGAGCCATCTGAATACTTGATTGGTAATTGTTATTATAGGCAAACTCCGCGAGCGGTAGGAACTGATCCCATGACCCTCTAAAATAGATAACATAAGCGCGTAGCATATCCTCCAATATCTGAGTAGTGCGCTCGGACTGCCCGTCCGTCTGAGGGTGAAAAGTTGTGCCCAACTCAATCTGAGTACCCAACTCTCGCTGTACAGACCTCCAAAACTGTGAAGTAAACTGAGTGCCCCTATCTGAAATGATGGAAACTAGGACACCATGCAACCGAACAATCTCCCGGATATATATCTCTGCTAACCGCTCAGAGGAATAAGTAGTACAAATAGGAATGAAATGCGCGGACTTGGTCAGCCAATCTACAATCACCCAAATAGCATCGAACTTCTTCAAAGTCCGTGGGAGTCCAACTACAAAGTCCATAGTGATCCGCTCCCACTTCCACTCTGGAATATCCATACGCTGAAGCAGGCCACCCGGTCTCTGATGCTCATATTTCACCTGCTGACAATTGAGACACCGAGCTACAAATCCCACAATGTGTTTCTTCATTATCCTCCACCAATAATGCTGTCTCAGATCCTGATACATCTTCGCGGCTCCTAGATAGATGGAATATCGCGAGCTATGGGCATCTTCCAGAATCAACTCCCGAAGCCCATCCACGTTAGGCACACAAATCCAGCCCTGCATCCCATCATCTCCAGTAGTCACATCCCTGGCATCATCATGCTAAACTCTGTCCTTAAGGACAAATAAATGTGGATCATCATACTGCCGCTCTTTGATGCGCTCATATAGGGAAGACCGAGAAATCACACTAGCCAATACCCTACTGGGCTCCGAAATATCTAACCTCACAAACCGATTGGCCAAAGCCTGAACATCAACTGTAAGAGGTCTCTCCCCAACTGGAATATACGCCAAACTCCCCATACTCACCGCCTTTTGACTCAAAGCGTCGGCCACTACATTGGCCTTCCCCGGGTGATACAAAATAGTAATGTCATAATCCTTAAGCAACTCCAACCACCTCCGCTGCCTCAAATTGAGATCCTTCTGCTTGAACAAGTGCTGGATGCTACGATGATCGGTATACACCTCACAAGACACACCATACAAATAATGCCTCCAAATCTTCAACGCATGAACAATGGCAGCCAACTCCAAATCATGAACAGGGTAGTTATTCTCATGCGGCTTCAACTAATGAGAAGCAAATGCAATAACTCTACCCTCCTACATCAGAACACACCCAATACCAACTCTCCAAGCATCACAATACACGGTATAAGAACCTGAAGCTGATGGCAATACTAACACTGGAGTTGTGGTCAAGGCAGTCTTGAGCTTCTAAAAGCTCTCCTCACACTCATCAGACCACTAAAATGAAACACCCTTCTGTGTCAACTTGGTCAAGGGCGATGCAATGGACGAGAATCCCTGAACAAACCGGCGATAATAACCCGCCAAGCTGAGAAAACTGCGAATCTCTATAGCTGAGGACGGTCTGGGCCAACTCTGAACCGCCTCTATCTTCTTCGAGTCCACCTGAATACCCTCGCCGGACACCACGTGCCCCAAGAAAGCCACTGAATTGAGTCAGAACTCATATTTGGAGAACTTTGCATAAAGTTTCTCCTCTCTCAATCTCTGCAACACCATTCTCAAATTCTCTGCGTGCTCCTCCTAACTACGCGAGTATACCAGAATGTCATCAATGAAAACTATGACAAACGAGTCGAGATACGGCCGGAACACACTGTTCATCAAATGCATGAACGCTAGTGGGGCATTGGTTAGCCCGAAAGACATCACCAAGAACTCATAATGACCATATCGGGTCCTGAAAGCTGTCATAAGAATATCTGAGTCCCTGATCTTCAACTGGTGATAACCTGAGTGGAGATCAATCTTAGAGAACACTCTCGCTCCCTGAAGCTGGTCGAACAGGTCATCGAGGCGAGGCAAAGGATACTTGTTTTTAATTGTTACCTTATTCAACTGCCTGTAATCAATGCATATTCTCACCGTGCCATCCTTCTTCTTCTTCACAAAGAGAACCGGTGCACCCCACGGTGACATGCTAGGACGAATGAACCCCTTATCCAAAAGTTCCTGAAGCTACTCCTTTAACTCTTTCAGCTCCGCTGGTGCCATACGATATGGTGGAAGAGAAATGGGCTGAGTGCCCGGCACCAAGTCAGTACCAAAATCTATATCCTTGTCCGGTGGCATACCTGGCAGGTCTGCAGGAAATACGTGGGGAAAATCCCTCACAACTGGAACAGAATCAATACTGGGAGCCTCTGCACCGACATCCCTCAGAAAAGCTAGATATGAAAGACAGCCTTTCCCAACCATGCGTTGGGCCTTTAAGAAAGAAATCACTCTGCTGGGTACATAATCAGTCGAACCTCGCCACTCAATTCGTGGCACACCAGGCATAGCCAAAGTCACTGTCTTGGCATGACAGTCCAGAATAGCCCGGCACGAAGATAACCCGTCCATGCCTAAAATAACATCGAAGTCCACCATACATAACAATAACAGATCCACTCGGGTCTCCAGACCCCCAATAGTCACAACACACGACCGGTACACACGGTCTACCACAATAGTATTGCCTACCGGCGTAGAAACATGAACAAAAGAAACAAGGGACTCGCAGGGCGTATCTAGATAATGGGCAAAATAAGATGACACATAAGAGAAAGTAGAGCCAGGGTCAAATAACATAGAAGCATCCCTGTGGCAGACTGAGATAATACCTGTAATCACCGCATCTGAAGCAATTGCATCGGGCCTAGCTAGAAGTGCATAGAAGCGAGCCTGGCCACCTCCGGATTGACCTCCCCCTCTAGAGAGACCCCTAGATGACTGTCCCCCACCCCTAGCTGGCTGGGTGGGTGGTGAAGTGGCTGGGCTGAGGCTGATGACTGACCCTTCTGCTGAGAACGGCGAGGGCACTGCCTCCACAAGTGGCCCATCTCTCCACACTCATAACAACTCCCGGGTGCTAGAGACGGGGTCTGATGGGAACCCCTAGCACCGGTATGACTAGCAGATTCCCCTGGCGCAGAAGAATCCTGAACCGATGGAGCACAGGACGAACCCTGGGCTGGAAGTGCACTAAGTGAAGAATGGCCCTGCTGAGAACCGTGAGAACTATGGCCTGATGATGCCCCACGATAACCTGGGCGAGCTGACTGACCATGTCGGAACTGTCGGCCTCTGCCGTGCTGAAACTGGCCCCTAGAAGGAGCACCCCCAAAACTACCATGTCCTCGAGGCCTCTTAGCCTCCCTCTCCTCGCGCTCCTGGCGACGAACTGACTCAATCTCTCGAGCAATATCCACAACCTCCTCGAATGTAGGACCTGACACCCTCTCCCTGGTTATGAGAACCCGAAGCTGGTAGGTGAGCCCATCAACAAACCTCCTAATCCTCTCTCTCTCAGTAGCAACCAGCCAAATAGCATATCAAGCCAACTCCGAGAACCTCATCTCATACTGGGTAACTGTCATATCACCCTGTCAAAGCTGCTCGAACTGCCTACACAGCTCCTCCCTGCAGGACTGTGGGATATACTTCTCCAGAAATAGAGCAGAGAACTGCTGCCAAGTCAGAGGTGCCGAACCAACAGGCCTACGCCTCTCATATGCCTCCCACCAAGTGAAGGTAGCTCCGGTAAACTGAAAGGTCGTGAATGCAACCCCACTGGTCTCTAGAATACCCGCAGTGCGAAGAATCCGCTGACATCTATCTAAGAAACCCTGAGCATCCTCGCGCTCTGCACCACTGAAAGTAGGAGGCTGGAGCCTGCCAAACCTCTCCAGTCTACGCTGCTCATCCTCCGGCATAATAGGAGCTACATAACCCTGAGAAGCTGCCACTGGCTGGGCTAATTGTGCCTTCGGTGTCTGCACTCCCTGAACCACCGGATCGGGTGTACGCGAGGCGGGAGTCTGAGAGCCTCCCCATGCTTGAGAAGTAGCTGCGGCATTAGAAATCGCAACCGCCTGAGCAAGGCTAGTGCATACTGTCAATATCTGAGCCAGAGTCTCCTGAAGACCCGGAATCACAATGGGCACCGCTAGTGCCTGAGCTGGTGCTACTGGAGCGTCCACCACTGGGACCTGACCCTGAACTGGGGGGGCTGGTAGTCTGTAGGTGCTGTCCCAGCAGCTGCGGGGGTTGTACCTCTGCCCCTACCACATCCTCAGCCACTTCCTCTGCCACTAGTGGCTCCCGCTGGTGGTACTGGTGGTCGTCCGTCCTGACCAGTAGAGCGTGTCCTCACCATCTGTGAGAGAATAGGATAAAAGAAGTTTAGTATTCAGATCAACAACTTCGCACGACAAGAATTTCAAGAATATGGAATTTTCCTAAAGGTTCTGCAGCCTTTGGAGGATAAACACAGACGTCTCCATACTGATCCGCGAGACTGTACTAAACCTGCTCATGACTCGTGAGACCTATGTAACCTAGCCTTCGATACCAACTTGTCACGACCCTAAAACCAAACCCGGTTGTGATGGCACCGCTCGTGAAGACAAGGCCAACCGACACACTTCCAATTCACTTAAAGCAGTAAAAAATAATAAACCAAGGTCTTTAATAGAAATAAATCCCATAAATAACAATATAAGTTGCAGAAATAAAACTAACACAGCCTGACATCGGGGTGACACCAGTCATGAGCATCTAAAACAATACTAACAGTCTGAAGTCTAGTCCAATACTACATAACTGAATCAAAAGAAAACTGAAATAGAGGGAGAATGCACTGGGCTGTGAATTGCCAAGCAGCTACCTAGTAAATCTCCAAAGACCTGCTGGAACTATCAACCCTTAGGAGTAGGACCTGTAGCGCCCGAATCTGCACACAGGGGTGTAGGGAGTAAAGTGAATACTCCAACTCAGTGAGTAATAAAACTAAATGAATACTGAGTAATATAAAACCACGTAAGGCACAACATTAAGCTAAAGAGGCATAGCAAATTTCAGTAAATATAATTAAGCGGTGAAATCTCATAAACATTCTTTAAACAGCTAAACAATATGCAGTGAGAACAACAGAGAAGTAAACACATAATAACTGCCCCTCAGGCACAGTAACAATAGAATCAGCCCCTCGGGCAATTGCACAGAACAATACCAGCCCCTCGGGCTATATCTCAAATCACAATGGCTACACGCACTCACTGGGGGTGTACAGACTCCGGGAGGGACCCCTTACGGCCCAAGCGCATAATCAAGCCATCTCATGGCATCATAAATAGGCTCTCGGCCTCATATCAATATCAAGCCACCTCGTGGCATACAATCTCAAGCCCTTGACCACATTATCGTAATCAATGTATCACTGATGCGGCGTGCAGCCCGAACCAAATGTATACTCACTACACAGGCCCTCGGCCTTACTCAGTCAGAATCTCATAAGCCCCTCGGTCCACAGTAAAATATGAAGCTTAGCTCAAATACCTTTGAAAATATCATTTAATGTGTTTAGAACAGAATAATACAACTGAGTCTTTAAAATAGTAAAAATATAGCATGACTGAGCACCAGTATGAAAACAATCAGTGAGGAAAATATCGATTAAAAATCCCTAAGGGTTCAAACAGCTGGCACGAAGCCCACATATGGCATTTAGCCCAAAATATAATAATATTAAACAATTAACTATCAAATACACAGTAAAATAATCATTCGGGATGGACTAAGTCACAATCCCCAGCGGTGCTCTACCCCACGCTCGTCATCTAGCATGTAAGTCACCTCAACATAGCCGTATGCTGTGAAATTCCGGGGTTTCTTACCCTCACGACAGCATTTAAAATCATTACTCACCTCAATCCGGCCCGAAATCTAGCTTGCAATGCCTTTGCCCTTCGAAACGACTTCCGAGTGCTCCAAATCTACCAAGTTCAGATTTTTATCATTAAATTATGCTAATCGAATGAATTCCAATTGAAAAATATCGATTTTAAGCACAAAACCCGAAATCAGTCAAAATCGACCCCCGAGCCCGCATCCCGGAACTGGACAAACTTCATACAAAAATGTTCATCATCTCTCGAAGCTATCCGGACCATCAGAACTCACATCTGAGCCCTCTAACACGTTAGTCAACATCCGGTTGACTTTTCTAACTTAAGCCTTATTAAAAGAGTCTAAGTGTCTCAAACCTTCTCAAAACCTTTCCGAACCCGAGCCAACCAACCCGATCACATATAAAACCAATAATTAAGGCAATTAGAAGCAGAAATGGGGAAAATGGGGCGATAACTCATGAGACGACCGGGCGGGTCGTCACAGTATCAGTGAGAAGGAATGTAACCAGGGGTTGGCACCCTGTATTACCAAAAGAGAATATGGCTAGGGATTGGCACCTTGTATCGCTGAGAGAATGTAACCAGTGGATGGCACCTTGTATCACTAAGAGAGAAAGTAACCAGGGGATAGGATACCTTATATTAAAATGGAACCTCACTAAAGATTGTTGTACCTTATGTCGGAAAATACAGCTAGGGATTGGTGTACCCTATACTAAACATGCGGCTAGGGAGTGGTGTTCCCTATTTCAAAATGGAACCTCAACTAAGGACGATGTACCTTATGCTGGAAAATGCAGTGGTTGATTATGTGATAATAGGCATATCTAGAAAGAAAAGCACAGAGTTTGAAGAACTTACCTTTGGTGACAATTCGTCCTTTGAGTACTTCAATCCTACACTGCTTTGTTTCCTGCTTCAAACAAAGAAAGATTTGTGAGTTTAATAATGGTTGTCGGTTTGTGGCCTTGAATGCCCTAAGCAGTTTGAATTGCAGCCACCTCGTTGTTAGAGAACTGATTTGCAAGTAATGGTACCAAATGGCTAGGAGGCTCTGTACCGTGTTCTTGAAACTTCGGCTTTCTACTGTCGCCTCCGACTGTTTCATAACCGGATGTCTAAGGTGTTGCTGAACCTAGTCTATAAAGCAAGTCTTCACTTTGGCACTTTTTTCCTTTAAAAATCAAACTTGATTATTTTGCACCGGATATTAGTTTGTGTTTGGGGTGCTATCAACTTTGCCCATGAAGCAAGTCTTGCTTAGCGACCTTTTCGATGTCTTCAAAACACTTTGTTCGGCTTATCAGAGGAAATCACAGTTGGATTCGTGCCTTTGTCAATGCCGCATATGCCCCACATTCTTTATTTTGCACTTCTAGGAAAGAATGGCCAATTTTGTGGCCCTTTCTTTATTAGCTTCTAAGCAAATTGACCAGCAAACTTTTGGAACTTCCGTTGGCATGAACCCTCAGATCTCGTTTAGCTTCAACAAGCTTATTGTGCATGTTGCATCCTGGGTCCTCTTCGATGTGCCAGGATAGAACTCGCTTTGTATAATTGGAAAGCTGGTAGCAGATGTTGAAATCATTTCTCGATTGTTTTAACAAAGACAGACTCAAGATAAAAATGCAAATGGACAAAATGACGCGATGTAAAAGTGAGAAGGAATAGTATTTAACTGAAAGTGCCACTTTACGGGGAGAGGTAAAAAAATGGGGCTCCTTTGAATATGGTAGCCAACTTTAATGATCATGACATGCATTTTGACTGAGCGGCCGAATCTATCCAACCAATCTACCATTTCTTCTTGTTGTTCCTTTTCGTCTTTGAAGATGGCCTCTTTGTGCCAATCTTTTGCATCAAATCACAGCCCACCTTCGACCAGTGGTGCCCTGAAAGGTTTTCACCAACCGGCCTCTCTCATTTATTTATCTCTACTTACCATCGCCTTATAGTGCCCATAAGGGTTTTCACCAAAAAGACTCTCTCATTTCCATTCATTATCTTTTCTTTGTTTTCGCCTTTTTATGCGAGCAACTTGACATTGTTCTACGTTGTGTGACAATTGTTGCTTACTGCATGTTTCCCTTGGAATTCTTAAAACTAATTGGAACGTCTTTATTTGGAAGGCTTTTGGAGAGGGTTAGAAAGAAAGGGTTACATTAAGGCTCAAAATAGACTCAAGATGATAGGGTTGTATATTTACAACTCTTGGAATCAACTCTTCATAAAAACATTAAAAAAAATTCTGCCCCAGTTTCAGATACCGAAGAATTTTTTATTTTTGACTTGGTTAGACTGAACCCTAGTGTAGAGCTGCCTATGTATACTTTAAAGGAATCAAGTCAAACGTAGTTCAAACTAACATGAAAGATTTCTTTGTTGTTTTTCCATTCATTTTTCATTTTTCATTTATCTTTTCTCTTTCCTTTTCTTCTCTTTTTTTTATATAATCACATTGTCCTAGCTCCTATCTTTCTGGTGGCATGGATCTTCGATTCTTTGTTTTTTTTGTTGACTATATACTTGATTCCAAAAGAGAGGGGGTCGAAGAAAAAATAAAACCAGCTCAATAGGGGTAACGTAGGGTATAAAGTATTTGGGTAGCAGAAAAATGGCCTCCCAGCCTCAAGAATGCCAAACATACTATCTCTTCTCAGGTTCAGACATGACTGTCTTCTTGGTTTTGCCAGTTGTATAGCTCCAGAGTCAATATCTTGTTCGCAAGAAATGACCTTTGACAAATTGGAGCCACCTTTTCTTGGTATTTGCCTTGATGTGAAATGATGCACTTCAGTACCAACTAATCATTTTAAATTCCCTGGAATGAACCTTCTTTGGAGATTTGGGTCATCTTCCTTGATATGATTAGATTATGGCAGGTCGTGGCCAAAACCTTTCACTGATTACTCCAAACAAACTTCAAAAGTTTCAATTATCCTTAAAACAGTATTCATGATAGATTTGGGATAAACATCTTTAACCTCTACGGATATGACTGTTTTGGTTCCATGTGATCTTGACACGGACTTATCATCAAAGTTTTTCAACATCTTACTTGTCCTCCACGTATTTTTCCTCGATTCAATTCAAGATTGGATAAGCTTTCTAAAATCTAGCTGAAAACTCCGCATGCATGTCATGTCACTAAAATTGGCGTGAAAAGAACTATATATGCAAGAAGAACTAAACACAATGGATTAAAATGACATAAAGAGAAAAGTTGCATTTCATTGATCAAAGGATAGAGAGGTTTGATGACAGGACAAACAAACAACATCTGGATCACAACCTCAAAGTAATCCAGATGATAGAAATAATGACAAAATAAGTTACCAGGACTCCTTTCCGGCAAGGGGGGGGGGAGTGACTTTCCAATTACTAAGCTTGACATCTTAGCTATGCATTTGCACATCAGCGTTAAACAAGACCTTTAATAATTTTGATTGCCTTGCATTCAGTGGACGGGTTCTTGACCTTTTCGTCAAACTGTCCCCATATTATTTAACATTGTAAATCATCCAAGCATTGCGTGCTTTGTCACGGAGTTTAGGGTGCCATTATCTTGAACCACGATCAACCCTTCTTGAATCATCATTTCTATTTCCTTTTTCAACGCCCTACAATCGTCAGTGCAATGCCCCTGGGCATTAGAATGGTATACGCACTGTACAGCAGGGTTAAAACCTTTTGCATATGGATCAGGAATATACCCTTGAAGCGGCCCAATCATGCCACAACATTTCAACCTTTCAAATAGACTTGTGTAGGATTCTACGATTGGCGTGAAATTGTCCCTCCGCTTATGTTCCCTTTCATACTCTTGTTTTGGACGAGCGTTGTAGAGTGATTGAGAGTTCTGATGTAGCAGATGAAGGTATGTCAAAATTAGGGCCTGCATATGTTGGCAATTGGATGGTTTGGCATAAGGCTGAGTTACATACTCTGGGGCAACTGAGTATCGTGTATCCGGGGATTGAGATGCTCCTTTTTGGCCTCTTTTTGCCCGTGATGCCATCATGGCCTCCTCATCTTTCTTCTTTTGGTTAACATAGCTATTCGGCCTATTCTGGATTTCTTTGGTGGCTCCTTTGAGAGCCGCGTGACTTATAATTCGGCCAGTATTGAGGTCGTTCTCGACCATTTCTCCTATCTTGATTGCATCAGCAAAAGGTCTGCCCATTGCAGCCATCATATTTTGAAAATAATAAGGATCCTGAGCCTGAAGGAAGACACTGATTAACTCATGGTCATCCATGGGTGGTTTAACTCTAGATGCTTGCTCTTTCCACCAAACGGCATACTTCCTAAAGCTTTCATTCGGCTTTTTCTTCATACTGGACAGGGAATTGCGATCTGGCGCAATATCAATGTTGTACTGAAATTGTTTGACAAAAGTCTGGGCCATGTCGTCCCAAACATGCCGGTGAGAGATATCTTGGTCAATGAACCATTCAGAGGCTACCCCTACCAGACTCTCCCCAAAATAAGCCATCAGCAACTCTTCTTTTCCTCCTGTACCCCTTAGCTAGTTGCAGTACGTTTTCAAGTGGGCGATAGGGTCACCGTGTCCATTATATTTATGAAATTTTGGAGTCTTGAACCCTGGGGGTAAATGGATGTGAGGAAACATGCACAGATCACTGAATGAGACACTTTTGTGACCACCTAGTCCTTGTATGTTCTTTATGTTCTACTCAAGACTTTTCATTTTCCTGACCATCTCGTTGGCTCTCCTGTCTTTACAGCCTTTTCATTTTCTACAGGTAACACATATTGTGGGGTCTGATTGTGTGGAGCCGAAACCTTAAAAGCCATATCTGGAGAGTAGTATTGGCCATCATAAGCATGAGATAGTGGCTCGATGTTTGGCCTCATCATAAGATTTGGTGGGGGGATTGTATACATAGGCGGACCAGACAGGACGAGAGGTGTGTTCATAACCGGTGCGGCAGGAGGCTACGCATTAGAGATACCAGGGCCGGTATGGAAGTTTTAGTTTGGCACATACCCTGGTGGTAGAATGTGATCGCTCGTTGCAGGGAGCGGTGGTTGAGTAGCCTGGGGAATGGTGGAAGTTCCCTTAGAGGGACCCTGAGGCGGAGGCTGACTAGAGACCCAAGCCTGATACACATCACTCAGTTGATGTTTCAATCTTCTTACTTCCTCCGACTCTTGCTCAACCGATTGACCCAGAGGGTCGTCATTAACCAACTCAATTTTATCATTGTTAGCCATCGCTACCTTCCCCTTAGATCTGGTCAAGTAATGATGTGCTGCCAGTTTCACCACAAACCAACCACCTTAAGCTAGGGCTAAGCATTTTACAAATACGAATCACACGTAACTATGATATGCTCCTAACATTATCACGTCACTAACATGTTTTTGGAAGGCTTCATGTTTCATTCCGGCTTATAAGGTTGCTGCTTATTGACACTCTTATTTATTCCTCTTTTCTTTTTTTTCCTTTTTTTTGTTTTTTACACCTTGCCTTATTTTAGAGCCGTTGAAAAATATTTCGATCGAACCTTTTGGGGGTTGCCTACGTATCATGTCGCCGCATGAATCAGATCATTACGTAGTCCAAGGACATGACCCTTTTTTTAATTAACAAAACAAAGTTTTCCTCTTTTTTTTTCTTTTTTTATGTACAAAAACAATATTTTTTTTGGTTCATTTTCGAATTTTTCTAAAACAAAATCTTTTTCATTGATTTTCGATTTTTTTTTCTTTTTTGTACAAGACAAAGGAAAATTACATAAAGATACAACCCAAAAGACGAATATTTAAACAAGACCAGACTCGACTCGATTAAGGCGAATAATTAAGCAAGACTCAAAACACTAAAAGACTCTTACAAACTTGATGATTACAAATGAACAATCAAAGTGGACTGCCAACTAAAAGAAGACTCTGATCTCCGAAGGAGAATCCACCGGCATCATTGTAGTTAAGGTGCTTATTCCTGCGGCTGACCTACCATGTCATGGTATATGCGCCTTAAGTCTGTGGCAATGTGGCGTGCGAAGTTGGGCGCTACCATAGCAAACTGCTCTAGGGTCAAACCCTGACAAGTCACACACCTTCGAGCTGTATAAGTAGCCACCTCATAGACCCTTCTTCTGACATGCTCCTGGATCTCACTTAAAAACTGGATCTGCCGCTCATGGTTATCGGCTATGTCTGATATATCTGCCTCGCGTTTTGACGCCAGATTCAGCTGGTTCTGGACCCTTGCTAGTTCATTCTCTAGCTGGTTCTTACTTGATTCTGCAGCCCTGGCCCGAGCCTTAGATCATGGATGATAAGGTTGTAATGCATTTCTTCGTGCTTTGGAATGGCCGCTTGTTGCTGAGTAGTGGCTTCTATTCTCGCTTGTTGAAGCTGTGCTTGAAGCGCTTGAACCTCATGTATTAATTTGGGTTTCTCCTCTTTAAACTCAGTATACTGCAAATCCCTATTCACGTTGACGATACTTATATCCCTACGTAGTTCGCGGATGATGGATTCATAGTTTCTTGCTATTTCTTCCTTGCCTGCCCCACTCTTGTTCTAATTTCAGTCTCCCATTCTGTCGTGCTCTTCAGAATTGTCTCTTGCCTAGATCCAAAAGCATCTTGGTCATAGAACCACTCAAAATATGCGGGGTCTAACTCTCCTTGATCTTGATCTTCTATCATAGTGTGAAATTCAAGCACCTTAATTTCATCCCAAACCTGCTTAGCATAAGCCTCACGAATAGGATCCTCCGATGTTACCTCCCACATAAATCTTTGCATGTGCTCCACTGCGGGCATGACTTGTTTTCGATCTAATTGGCGTAGGGCTCTCATAGGCACATACGGCTGAAAACCTTGAAGACCCATCAAAATCAAAAACGAATGGTGGTAAAACCTGTATATGACCTATTTGGGAAGAATGAGTGGTATTTCCATGTGATTCCAGTAGCAGTCAGCTTTTGAAGATACCCTCTCCATGCTTCGATGCCTTTGGGGAAGCTACTATCTTCGGTCAAAAATTTAGACCTATATTCAAGCTCATTGTTTCACCAATGGACGCTAAAATTTACCCGTACGGGGTGAATGAGAAGGTGCTCTAAAAGCCATATCTGGAGTATGATGTTACAACCCTCAAAGAAATCTTTCCCTTCCTGACATTTGGTTAGGGCACGGTAAATATCTGACAATACCATAGGAATGATAGTGACATCCTTTCCACGCAATAAAGAGGTAACTATGCCAGATAATCGAATATCAATATTTTTGTCATGCCTCAGGAAAACCATCGTCCCTAGAAATGCCACTAGGAATGCTCTTCGCCCATGGCTTTGCCAAGCTTTGTATCCAATTTTATTATCAAGCTCTTTCCCGTGCTTTGAAAATCCACCCGGACACCCATACCTGTCGTCCAAGAAATCTAATCGAACGTGCCCTCGTTCTACACTTGCTATTTTATTTTGGCTGATTGTCATCTGCTCAAGGAACTTACTACCAGTGACAATCCTCGGGGCCAAGGGTCTCTTCTTCCGAAGCACATCGCCTAACTTTGTGTATCCAGCTAACTCCTCCAAAGTGGGAGTCATTTCGAAACCATTAAAACAGAACACGTTGTTATTAGGATCCCAGAAATGCACCAACGCCTCGATTAAGTCCCTCCTTGGGTTGATCTCCATAATATTCACAAAGTTACCCAGATGGTCCTTTATGTTTTCCTGCTCACAAACGCCCAGATTTTTCCACCAGTGCCTCAGCAACCGGGGTGTTTTATGCACAAGCCAAATCTGCAACGGCTCATCATTTTTTGGATTTTTATCGGGACTTCCACTTAGTGAATTCATATCTCACCTGGATAGACTCTAGAAAGATTACTCAGGTTTCTCACCGAGGAAACAAAAATGGCCGGACAAAGGACAAAATGATAAAAGTGACGAAGAGGACAAGATGGTTATTTTTATGAAAATGGCTCTTCAGTACCTCCAAGAAAAGTACTAAGGCGGTCCCGCTAAAAACAATCGAACACGTGGATAAGCTGGTTAAAAATAAATAAAGATTTATTTTTTACGAAAACACCCATTTCAAAAAAAACTATAAGGTTGACTTGGCAAAAATGGCCGATAACAAAGGACGGCATGACAAAAACAAAATGACTATTTTTACGAAAATAACCCTTCGACACTTTCGAGGGAGGTTGAAAAGCTGTCCCGGCAAAAACGGATAAAAAATAATGACGAAATGGTAAAAGATGTTAAAAAGGAGCAAAGTAATCATGTTGTACGGAAATAGCCCTTCGGCACTTCCGAGAAAGGTTTTAAGGCTATTTCGGCAAAAATTGTTCAACATTGGGAAAATGGTAAAATATTAGCTAAATTTATGAAAACAGCCATTCGGCGGTTCCGAAGAAGGTTTTGAGGTTGTATTGAAAAACATGATCGGACGCAAAGACAAAAACAATGAAAAAGACAAAAAGCAGCAAAACTATCGATTTATTAATATTATTAAAAATTGAAAAATATTGTGTACACACCGATTTCGAAAACTCTTGCAAAAATGGGGGTCGAACCCGAGGAAGGTTGCCTACGTACCCCACTCGAATTATGAGAATCAGACCTGCGTAGTTCGAACCAAGACTAGACCATTTTTATTTATTTATTTATTTTATTTAGTAAAAACGAATTATCTGCACAAAACTGGGGGAATGGTTTTTTTATTTTATTTTATTTCGCTCAACTGATTTTCTAAAGCCAGTCAACAAATGCAAGCAGACCTTCCAAATGATGCAAACAGGTAGCACATAAGTGAACATGATGGTCTCAAAAGGATACCTGTCCTATACGGACCCGGCCCCTGTGCCGAGCTTAGCTAAGTCAAATGCACATGATGCAACAAAAACGATCCTACTATGGATAACCAGGCATGTGGCTTGTTCTTCTAGGTTTTCTAATAATAGGGGATGAGGTGTATCTAGACTAGCCATAAAACGAGCGGACAACTCGAGTTGGGAAGGGGTAGCATACCGGAAGCAATACTTCTCCGGCTTAACTACTGGACCCTCCCCGTTCTTAAATATGGGTGACTAATAATCCTTCACCGGGAGCCCAGGCCCACCGGCTTCATCTCAACAAAGAATGGGGCGTGTATTTGCAATTCCCGAGGTTGTATTCAGAAGACTCAGAGGGGGTGCGCAAGAAGACAATTTATAATACAGTTCAACAATATCAAAGCGGTAAAGAGCAGGCAAGTAGCACATTAGGCACAAATAGATCACAGTTATATACAAAAAATTAATGAAGCTAAATAAAGTCAATGTACAAGCTCGAATTCTTGAATTCCCCGGCAGAGTCGCCAGAGCTGTCACACCCCTTTTTCTACCCCCTGAAAAATATATGTGATGTTATTGTGGTTTGTGGGTTAAAGAGTTTTTTCAATTAAAGTGACAAATTTTGAGTAGGGATTATTTTATTTATGAAGTCGCCACTTGGAATTGATTTATGGGTGTTCCAAGAAACATTTTCTTTGAATCCCTAGTCAAAGGAAAATTTGACTCTTTTATCATTGGTCTGCGAAAACAAAGTCCGGGTAAGGAATTCTGTTGACCGGGGAGAAGGTGTAAGGCATTCCCCGAGTCCGGTGGTTCTAGCACGGTCACTTTATTGACTACATTTGGCTTTAAATTAATTTTGGACAACTGTGTTTTTATTTGGTTTTCATATTTTACCTATGTCCGCTTTTATTATTAAAATTATTATAGAAAAGATTTGAATAAAATTGTCCTGACCGCACCACGCAATCGAATGTGCGATCGAGATGAATTTTATTGATTTTTTCCATAATTGCGCAAGCAAATCCGCAATCATGACGAGGATTATTAGTACGTCATTACTTTTGGAGAAAATTACTACATTCAAAAAAATTAATTTTGAAAATAATTAAAAAGTCAACTATCACACTATGCAAGTGAATCCGCAAGTGTAGCAAAGAGTTCAATAAATTAAAAATTAACTAAAACTAACGAATATGGTATGACACTGTTGAATTAATTTATTGAATCTTAAACATCACATTACCCAAGTGATTCCGTGAAATTAAAGCGCGCCTACTAATTGCCTAGCGCTTAAATTAATTATAAAAGAAACTAAGTTATAAAGTTATTTTAGTGAAATAAAAATCTAATTTTTATTGAGGCTACTCAATTAAATAAAATATAAAAAAGTTGGGTCAACTTGTTATTTTAAAGAGTGGGCAACCTTCTTACCAAAAGCCGAGAGCATTTTCAATCCCATGACCCGAAGTACCTTAGCATCTGACAATACTAAAAATTTATCGCACCAATTTTTAACATGCTAAACCCCAACTGACAGTCCTATAAGCATCCGTGGGAAAGCTAAAATAATTAAAAGAAATCAATATAATGCCTAGCAAGAAGCATTTTGTGCCCACTAAGATCAGTTATCCCCCTTTTATAACTTCAATATAACCACCAACAGAGAACTTTGATACTAATTTTTAACAAAGAAAAAAAAATTAAAGTATGAAGTTTAAGACTATTTCATGTCTGTGTTCATTTAACATCAGCTAAATAAAGGCAAACGAAGCCTTCACACTAGAATTTTTAAGCACTAACTAGAGCTAAACATGTTAAATACACACACTCTTTTACTTTGAATTTTAACGGTGATACAATGAAACTAGTCCAATTTGCTACAAACTAACAACCAAATATAAGGATTCTATAACTCCAGAATTTATCTAGCAACTAAAAAAATAGAATAAGAAGTAGAAGAAACTAAAACAATTTCAAGTTGTTGAGTCTTCTTCGCTTCATTCATACAAGGCTACATTACATAAGCGTAGGAATTACCTGGATCGCAGAATAAAATACAGTAATGAGATGAGCAGAAACAACAGCAAAAATAGCAGAAAAAACAGCAATAAAAACGAGCAAAAACAGCAGTAGATTCGTATCCAAACAACCCCAAAACCTTAGAGAAGAAGCCCAGAATCAACTCTAAAAGACTTATTCTTTTTTGAAAGAGTTTTCACTCTAAGAAGCACTCATAAAGCTCACAATTTCAGCTTACTTTCTTTAAGTTCAGCTGCTGATTTTACTCCTAAAATTGTATTTTTTTTAGTGTGTAAAAATATCTAGCAGATGTGTGATAGAGTGTGTATGTAAAGTGAGGAAATGGCTGCCCTTAAGTAGGCAAAAAAAGTCACTTTTTGGACAGATTTTGGTTCACCAAAAGTCTGTCCAAAAGGACTAACTTTTGTATGCTAAACATTGTTCAAAGGTTGTCCAAAAGGTGAAAGGACGGCCTGAAAATCTGCTATAGCAGAAACAAGGAGAAAAAATATCATTTCAGCCACCCTACTGTGACGACCCGGCCAGTCGTCTCATGAGTTACCACTTCGTTTCCCCCATTTCTGCTTCTTATTGCTTTGTTTATCCGTGTTTTATGATATCGGGTTGGTCGGATTAAACTCGGATTGGTTTTGGTGAAGTTTGAGACACTTAGTCTCTTTAAAGAAGGCTTAAGTTGGAAAAGTCAACTGGATGTTGACTTATGTGTTAGAGGGCTAGAATGTGAGTTCCGATGGTTCGGTTAGCTTCAGGAGGTGATTTGGGACTTAGGAGTGTGATCGGAATGGGCTTTGGAGGTTTGGAGAAGATTTAGGCTTGAATTGGCGAAGTTGATATTTTGGCAATTTCCGGTTGGTAAGTGGGATTTTGATATAGGGGTCGGAATGGAATTCCGAGAGTTGCAGTAGCTTCGTTATGTCATTTGGGATGTGTGTACAAAATTTCAGGTTATTTGGACGAGGTATGGTTGAGTTTTTTATCAAAAGCGGAATTCGGAAGTTTTTAGAAACTTAGGTTTGAATCCGAGGTGTTTTGGTTGATTTGGTGTTGTTTGAAGTGTTTTGATGATTGGAACCAGTTTGAATAAGGTATTAGGTTATGTTGGGGCTTTTGGTTGAGGTCTCGGGGGCCTTGGGATGATTTCGGGTGGTTAACGGAGAAGTTGGAATTTTGTTGCAGCAGCTGAAATTACGGCTTCTGGTATTTTTGCACCTGCAGATTGGGGACCGTAGGTGCGGCACCGCATAAGCGGAGAGTTGGCCGTAGATGCAAAAATTGGTCGGGTGAGCTGAGACCGCAGAAGCGGTAAGGAGACCGCATCTGCGATATCGCAGATGCGAAAATATGGTCGCAAATGCGGTTTAGGCTGGATAAGTGATTTTCGCAGAAGCGGAGGATTTAACCACAAATGTGGTACCGCAGAAGCGGGTTTTGGACCGCAGATGCGGGTGTCCTTAGGCAGAATGTATGTAAGTCTTCCTTCGCGATTTTTGAAGGTTTTCACCATTTTTAAGCACGAATTCGGGAGCTTTGGGCGATTTTGTAGAGAGAAATCAAGGAGACTTCGTTAAGGTAAGGATTTTGGACCTAAAACACATTTCTATGGTAGTATTTCATGGATTAAGGCTGTAATTTAAGGAATTAAAGGGCTAAAAATGGGGGATTAGGGCTTGAGTTTAAGAGACCTTTAAATGAGGATTTGAGGGGTCATTTGGAGTCCGATTTTAGTATTCTTGATATGTATGAACTCGTGGGGAGATAAGCAATCTATTGGTGTAAAAATTTCTGAATTTCGAGATGTGGGCCCAGGGGTCGGGTTTTGGTAATTTCGGGATTTGTGCCCTTTATTGATTCTTTTCGCTTGGGCTTTGTTCCCTTAGCATATTTTGACGTCCTCATTCTGATTTTGGATAGATTCGACGCGCGTGGAGGCCGATTTGAAGGGCAAAGGCATCGCGAGCTAGAGATTTAGCCAGTTCGAGGTGCGTAATGATTGTAAATGATGTTTAGAGGGTTTGAAACCCCGGATTGCACATCGTAGTGCTATGTTGAGGTGAGACACACGCTTGTTGACGAGCGTGGGGTCATACACTATTGGGGATTGTGACTTGGTCCGTCCCGGTTGATGATTTTACCGCGTATTTGACTGAAACTTATTTGCTATCATTATGATTTGGGCTGAATGCCATATTTGGGCTAAATACCAACTATTTGAACCCCTTCGGGGCTTTTTATTGATATTTCCTCACTGTTTTGACTTACTACTTGAACTCAGTCATGTTATTTCCCACTGTTTTACTACTCAGCCATTTTTACTCAGTTTTAAGACTTAAATGATATTTTTAAATGATGTTTGGGCTGAGAAACACTGTTTTACTATTGCCCGAGGGGCTTGTGAGGATTTTTGACTGAGCAAGGCCGAGGGCCTATGTTGTGAGGAAACACTGATACTGATTTGAGGCCGAGGGCCTGAGATATGTACGCCACGAGGTGGCTTGATTGATATGAGGCTGAGGGCCTAGTTTGTCATGCCACGAGATGGCTTGTTATTGCGCTTGGGCCGTAAGGGGGCCCTCCAGGAGTCTGCACACCCCCAGTGAGCGCGGGTACCCATTGTGTTGTGAGATTGAGCCCGAGGGGCTGGTATTGTTCTGAGATGTTGTCCGAGGGGCGGATTTGTGGATACTGTGCCCGAGGGGTGAGCTTCTATTTATGTACTATACCTTAATTGTCTGTCAACTACCTGTTCATTGTTGGAAAAAGGATTTTACTTGACTTTTAACTGGTTTACTGTTTTTAACTGGTTTTACTGCTTCATTATAGAATGCCTTGTGCCTTACGTATTTTTTTACTTTCAGTCATTATTTACATTTCTTACTCACTGAGTTGAAGTACTCACTTTACTCCCTGCACCCCCTGTGCAGATTCAGGCGTAGCTGGTTCCGCTCCTGAGTGCTGATCCTTCCAGCTTTAGGCGGACATTCGGTGTACATGAGGTAGCTGCCTGGCGTCCGCAGTTTCCGTGTTTCTCCTCCTTTATAATTTCTATCATGTTTCAGATAGATGTACTAGTTTACAAACTCAGCAGACTTGTATTATGACTTACAGATGCTCGTGACTTGTGACACCTCGGTTAGGGCTGTGTTGGGTTATATTTCCGCACTTTATTGATATTATCCGCTACTTAATACTATTAAATCATGTTTTAGATTGCTTTATGTTGTTTAACTGCTTAAAAAGGTAAATTGGATTTTGTTGGCTGGCCTTGTCTTCACGAGAGGCGCCATCACGACCGGGTAGTAAAAAGTAAGCTACTAGTACCCTATTTCATCATTTACCTTTTACTCTTCACAAACTAATATCAAACTAACTAAACAATTCAAACCAATGTAAAAATAGAAAATTCAGCATTCAACTTAGCCAATTAAACTAATGTTGATATGATCAATCCAAGGAAAAAAATAAAAATCTACGATCAGGCAAAACACGTATTATAGTGAAGTAATTAATCACAACATAACTAACTAAGCGTAGAAATTAGAAAAAATACTATACGAAGTAGTGGATCGATCATTATCAGAACTAAAACCTAAACAAACTAACAAATCAAATAAGAAAAACAGAAAATTCAAGATAAAGAGAAAGGGATTAGGAGTTTTACCAAACTCGGGTACGCAACGAGGCAGCCGACTCGAGCACATTTTTCTTTGAGATAAAATGCCACAAGTAATTTCCTTGTCACACGGCCACGAAACTAGCATTTTTATTTCAAAGAAAAACATGCCTAGGTCGAGAAAATAGCTTCGGACAGTAGGGTGTTCGCCGGAATTCGGCCGAATTTTCGGCCAGATTTTCGGCTTGAGACCAATGTTACACAAAAGTCCTCGTCAAGATATACACGTCTATGTAGGCGTTAGGTGAAGTGGATGGCTCAATATTCACGAATTTGACAAAAGGGTGTGGCTAGGGCTTTCCTAGATCTAAAATTTGTAGAGTTTGAGGGGGTTTTGAAGGATTTTGTTTGAAGATATGGAAAGAGGAGGTTATGTAGATTATATGGTGAGATTTTGAGGTAGTTTGGACGACGGGCAGCGGCGGTGCACGTCAGGGCAGAGGCGGCAGCGCGACTATGGTTTAGGTTTGTCAATTTTTGGTGGAGATTTGGGGAATTTGGGTCATGGATTTGGAATGAGGGGAGTGAGAGGAAGAGATTGCCGTTGGTTGGAGGGTGTTTGGCCACCGGAGGTCGGCGCCGCCGCCGTGGGGGGACGGGCACCGGCGGCGAAGGAAGAAGAAGAGAGGAGAAGGGGTCTAGGGCTTGGTCTTTTAGGAAAAATGCAAAAAAATCTAATTTTTGGAGTCTTTTATATGACAAATAAATTGATTATGGGCCATTTAATCAAGGATAATGGAAGGATGAGATTTGATCTTGAATACTTAACAAAAACGATGCAGTTTCGATACAAAACTATGTCGTTTCGACCCTCCTTTGGCAGCCCCATTTGGACCGGATCCGGGCTCTTTGGCCTTCTAATTTTGGGCCAATTTTGGCTCAATTTCAATTAAAATACACTATCCCAATCCCTTTACCCCCTAACTATCTTATTTAGTCCTAGAAAATATACAAGTGGAAAGAAAAAATCTTTTTGGTATAATTTATAAGATGCAAACTAAAATATACAAATAAAAGGTAAAAAATATTTTTCGTATTTTTATGAAAGAAAATGCAAACAAATATGAGAAAATTTATTACATGGAAGCTAAATTTGTTTTAAAATTATCTTCTCTTTTTAGGAGATTAAAGGGGTGCAAAAATTCGGTATTCACAGAAAGTATAAATTGACCCCTTCGTGAATTTTGCCCATTTCCTCCATTTGTCAAGTCGGGACTGAAGCTTTTGAGGGATTTTGAAGAGGGATTCATGGGGAAACACGTTGAGGTAATGTTTTTGAACCTAAAACTCGATTCTATGGTGATTTTCAGTTGATTAAGCATGAAATTTGTGGGATTTAAGGGTGAAAATTGGGGAATTAGGGCTTGGAACTTGAGAGTTAAAATAGGGCGATTGAGGGATCAAATGAAGTTAGATTTTGGTAAATTTGGTGTGTATGGACTCATGATAGGATAAGAATTTTGGTTTTATGATTTTTGTCGGATTTCGAGGCGTGGACTCGGGGGTCGGGTTTGGCTTATTTCGGGATTTTTTATTTAATTTGATAATTTTCGCATGGACTTTGTTCCTTTAGGGTGTATTAATGATGTGAAACTGATTTTGAATAGATTTGGGACGATTTGAGGCCGAGTCGAGAGGCAAGGGCATCGCAGATTAGAGTTTTATCCGGTTTGAGGTAAGTAATGATTGTAAATGTTGTCCTGAGGGTATGAAACCCTGGAATTCACATCGTTTCACTATTTTGAGGCGACATACACGCTAGATGACGAGCGTGAGGGTGTGCACCATTGGGGATTGTGACTTGGTCCGTCCCGTAGCAACTATTAAGTTGCATATTTGACTAAAACTACTTGATACTATCGCATGTTAGAAAGTATTCCTATGTTTTGGGCTGAAAGCCATATTTAGGCCTCATGCCAAGCTGTTTGGACCCTTACTGGATTTTTACTGCTATTCCTCACTGTTTTGATTTAATATCTGTACTCAGTCATGCTATGCCTTACTGATTTCATAACTCGATCTTATATACTCCGTTTGTTATATAAAAATGATATTTTGGGTTGAGCACCCTTTTTACTGTTAGCCTGAGTGGCTTGAGAGGTTTCTGACTGAGTAAGGCCGAGGGCCTGTTGTGAAGACCTAAAGGATCATCACTTGTTTCCTTACTTATTTTGTGCTTCCGAGGCCTTAAAAACCTTATTTGGGGTTGCCTCGATTTGCGTGCGCAGTCCAGGCACGTAGCCGGGAAACTTAAATATGAATTCTGTGAAAAATAATAAGTTTTGATTATAAAATGAATTAATTTGACCTTGGTCAACGTTTTGGGTAAACGGACCTGGACCCATGATTTGACGGTCCCGGAGGGTCCGTAGGGAAATATGGGACTTGGGCGTATGCCCGGAATCGAATTCCGAGGTCCCAAGCCCGAGAAATGAATTTTTGAAATAAATTGTTTTTTGAAATTGTTTATAAGGTTTTGTAATGAAATTTGATTAGAACCTGATGGTATCGGGCCCGTATTTTGGTTCCGGCGCCCGGTACAGGTCTTATATGTGATTTAAGACGTTTCTGTGAAATTTGGTGAAAAACGGAATCCATTTGACGTGATTCGGACCTTAAAAGAAAATTTGATGTTTGAAGAAGTTTTGAGAAATTTCATTGATCTTGAGGTTTAATTCGATGTTCATGATGTTATTTTGGTGGTTTGAGTACACGCATGTTGAGTACACGCATAAGTCCGTAGGATGTTTTTGAGGTTGTGTGTATATTTGGTTTGGAGCCCCGAGAGCTCGGGTGAGTTTTGGATAGGCCACGGGGTGAAATTTTGGACTTAAGAAATTGCAGGCCTGCAGGTTTCGCATTTCTCAAACATTTTTCGCAATGCCCAGGATTGTTCGCATTTCCCAAATTTTCTTCGCAATTCCCAGGTTCGCATTTCCCATACATTTTTCGCAATTACCAGGCATGTTCGCATTTCCCAAACTTTCTTTGCAATTCCCAGGTTCGCAATTCCTAAACTATTTTCGCAATTCCCAGGCATGTTTGCATTTTCCAAACTTTCTTCGCAATTCCCAGGTTCGTAATTCCCAAACTATTTTCGCAATTCCCAGGCTTGTTCGCATTTCCCAAACTTTTTTCACAATTCCCGGGTTCGCAATTCCCAAACTTTTTTCGCAATTCCCAAGCCTGCAGAGGTTGGTTCTCAATTGCGAACCGCTGTTCGCAATTCCCATATCAGAGACCTGCAACTTTTATACTTAGACGATTTTAAACCCATTTTTCATATTCTCTCAAAACCTAAACTCACTTAGGCGATTTTTCAGGGATTTCTTCTTCTCCAAATCAATTATTCGAGCGGATTGGAGGTGGAATCACGGGGTAGAGCCATAATTGAGACTTGAGTTGAATTTAAGGCATCGAGGTAAGTGTTTGGTCTAACCCTAGCTTGAGGGAATAGGAGTTGAGTCTTATTTGCTACTTGTTGATTGTCGAGTACGGTGTATAGGCATGGTGACGAATATCTATACATTGGTGTCTAGCATGATCGTGAGTCCTTATTTTGCGAATAGTTTGGATTTTGTTATACCTTCCATGCTTAATTGATGACTTATATATGTTATAAAGAGCTTGTGAAACGAATTGTGATCTTTAAACTTCGTGGAGCGTTGGCTCGAGTTGAAATACAAATTGTGAAGGTATATGAAATAAGTAAATCTTTGGAGCATTGGCCCGAATGATAATGTGAACTATGTGATGAAAGTGAAAGAAAGAGAAAGAGTTATTGATCTATTCCCTTGCAGGGACGTTGTTGATTATTTAATATTTTCCCTTGCGGGGACGTTGAGATTATTGATGTTATACCCTTGCCGGGATTTGATTGTTTTATTGTGTTTCCTTGCCGGGATTTCTATTACTATTTTGTTTATTCCCTTGCCCTTGTTTGTGATTGTTGTTTGGGTGAGGGAGAGTGTAAAGCACGAAGGGTGATGTCGTGCATTGTTTGTTTATTGTCAGGAAAGAGTGTAAAGCACGAAGGGTGATGTCGTGCATTGTTTGCTATTGTGAGGAAAGAGTGTAAAGCACGGAGGGTGATGTCGTGCATTGTTTGCTATTGTGAGGAAAGAGTGTAAAGCACAAAGGGTGATGCCGTGCCGCACGATGTACCATTCCGTGCCAATTCTATTGATTATATGTGAGGAAAGAGAGTAAAAGCACGAAGGGTGATGCCGTGCACATTTTGTTATTCTAATTGCTTGGTGAGGACGAGAGTAAAAGCACGAAGGGTGATGCCGTGCACTTGTCTTTGATTTTCCTGATTTTTTGCTGATAATTGAGTTATGTTGTCCTTTACTTCTATTTACTGATTTTCTGGTTGTCATCGGTTCAAGTGCATTAATTGTGCGATTCCCCTGTTACTGAGATTCTTTATGTTGGCATTTTCCTTTATCGTGTTACTTGTTATTATTGGCTCGATGTATCCTTGCACAACATTATGCTTTGAAATTATGCTATAATTGCTACATGTTTATGTGATTTAATTGCTACTTGACATTTAGCATACTAAATGTTAAATTGCCTATTTGCTCCTTATAATCCATAATTAATTGCTAATTGTCATTATTTGTTTTCCTTAGTGAATCATAAATTTTGTGTACTTGTTGTCTTAAGAACTCGTATTAATTATTGCGTTTGTTAGAGTAAATTTTCTTTTGGAGGAACTGTTGATTTAATGAAATAGGAGCGGGTGGTACGCCTACCACAAGTGATATTGAAATGGGAGCGGGTGGTACGCCTACCACGAGTGATATTGAAATGGGAGCGGGTGGTACGCCTACCACGAGTGATATTGAAATGGGAGCGGGTGGTACGCCTACCACGAGATATTGAGAAATGGGATCGGGTTGCACGCCTGCAACAAGATGAGTTGAACATGAAAGTTGCCTTATCTCTTCATTTACTGCTAGAAGTTAAATTGTAGATGTACGCTTTATTATTCCTGAAATTCTATTTCTAACTGTTGCCCCTGAAGCATGCTCCCTTCCCCAGATTAAATTGTTATTTTCTTGCTATGTCTTCGTTGTACTTGTATATATATACTGGTCCTAGCCTCGTCACTACTTCGCCGGGGTTAGGCTAGGCACTTACCAGCACATGGGGTCGGTTGTGCTGATACTACACTCTGTGCTATTTTGCACAGATCCAGGCTTCGGACAGCAACATCAGTAGTGTGGGAGCAGGCTTTCAGCCCAGCGAGACCCGAGGTAGCCTTGCAGGCGTTCGCAGGCCCTGGTGTCTCCTTTCATCTATATTCCTGTTTCTTTCATGTATTTCTGGAGACAGTGTCGAGTTTATTTCTTTCAGACCTTTATGTGTAGCATCCTTAAACCGTCTGTGAAACTGTGACACCAGTCTTGGGTAGAGGCTTTTGCTGAGATTTTTCCACATATTTATTCAGTTTTCTATAATATTGAGACTTCCGCTTATTATTAAATTTCATGGCTTTGTATTATTGCCGATAATTGTTAAAAGGAATTATGTTATTAAAGAAAAAGTAATTAAATTTGGCTTGCCTAGCTCTCATTAGTAGGCGCCATTACGACTCCCGAGGGTGGAAAATCCGGATCGTGACAATACTCAATATTACGTATTTTAAATTTGCTCCTGAAGAAGTAACACAATTGAAATTTTCTCTTGAAGCAGGAAAATATTATGAAAGTGTGTCTTTCTATGCTTAAACAAAATAATAAGCTATTCAAAGTTATTTTTGAAGCACATTTTCATTCGTTGGAGTGAATGAAGAAATACCACAACTCACCTCCTGAAGAGGTAGAATAACAAAGGATATAAATCTTGCTTTTGTGGCATAAAGATCATTGTCGCACGTACCCGTTGTACGCAAAAGATCTTGGAAAATTTTATTAAATATCATTCCAAGGCAAAAGCATTCTTGAAGAATGCTTTCTACTACAACCACATTAATATGTTATGGTTAGTTATCGAGTTCCCCAAAATAACAACTCGTACATCTTTCCCTGAAAGATGTAATGACTATGTGGTTACCGCTTTGATATAAAATATTCATATGTTAATGGCGTTTCTCCCTGAAGGAGATATTTGTCACAAAGTTGGTGGTAAAAATACTGAAATTCTTAATGTCTTACATTTATAAATTTAGAATTGTCTTTATATTGTTAATTTGATTATGATTTCTCTCATGACACCAGAAGTGTCTGAGCACTATTTGGTAGTACAAAATTATCAAAAGCTCCTGAAGAGCTAAGTGTTTGTCTAAAAGACACATGATACAAGTAGTGTTTGAATAATATTTGATTGCGGAAAATAAATTGAAGGCTCCCAAAGAGCTTATATGCAAATTTGTCATTCATATTATATGATTGTGGTCAAAACTTATGTTGTAGTAAACCTGAAGTTTACTAATACAACTGGCTATCATATTGAGACTACAAATGATTGGAAGATTGAAAATCTTCACGTTTCCACAATCATAGGGGGTAAAATAATATGTATATGAGAAGTTACCCGCCTTATATCTTCAATATGTACTACATCATGTATCATAGTAAACCAGAAGTTTACTGATGCAAAAGTTTATGTCTTAGTAAACTAGAAGTTTACTAAGAGATAGCACATGCCATGATAAACTTGAAGTTTTTATTTGCCATTTTTAAATGAGATATTTGAGAATTCTGATAAGCATATACTGAAGAACCAGAAGATTCTTCAAGAATTCTCTTGTATTGTTTGTTCTCATAATAAATTAGTTATACCGGCTAAAGTTGGGACTAAAACCCCTGAATTCTGGAATATATAAAAGGTGAATATGGGCTCATTCACCTATCATGTGAACCACTTATAGATGCATATATAAGATGGTTACATGTGTGTTCATTGTCAACCTGCAGTTTGGCATTTGAAATTGCTTTTCTCAACTAAGAGCATAACTTTCAGATTATGAAATCAAGACAGTTCATCTTGATAATGCTAGTTTATATCCAAGCTGGTTTAGCATTGAATACCTCCTATTAATGGCTAAATCATTGCTTATGAGAACAAAGCTTTATGTGTTGGTCTAAGATTTTCTAAATTGCATATAGCAGCACCTGTATGCATCAGACCAACAATATATGATAAGTCCTCCCTTCACAATTGGTTTAGGATCAGAAACCAAATATTTTTACTATCTTTTGATGTGTGGTATATGATTAATTTTCTCTACCACAATGCACAAAGATATGTTCCCCAAAGAAGATTAGGGATATATGTTAGTTTTTCTAACATTTGGGGATGGAATAAACAGCTGAAAAATATGCTATATGAATCGAATTATCATTAATATGATCCTCACGTAGAAGATAATTCAAGTAAAATGCCAGAAAAGATAATTCAAGTAAAATGCCAGAAGCATTTGCTGATCTAAAATTAAATATCATATTTCAGCTGCAAATGCTCCTATTAAAATTAAAGTCCCTGAAGGATAGAGTTTACTGTACGCATGAAGCGTGGTAGACCAATCGATTCAAAAGGTAACAATCCTTGAAAAATGATAGGAGCTAATGATCAAAATGATCATAATGAGGAGGAAATGAGCTCTACAAGAGCCCACAATATAACATTTCATGAAACTCCAAAAGAAGTTCAGGTGCCTGAAAAATAAAGAAAGTGATGAGTTCTCAACAAGTTATGTCGCTTAGGAACCGATACAAAATGATCTTCGACGATATATTTAATACAATATAGTGCACAATATTGTAAAAAATTGTGAGGATCGGACCTGTAGTCCAGGCACCTAGAGATGTCATGCCATTTAAATGCAAGGCATAACCTATATGACTCTTTGATTAAGTCTATATGAAGATCCCTGAAGGATTTAAAATGCTTGAAGCATATAATTCAAAGTCTCAGAAAATATACTCGAGCAAATTATAAAGATCTTTGTACGATTTAAAGCAATCTGGGCATATGTGGTATTATCGCCTCAGTGAATATTTGCTGAAAGAAAGTTACATATATGTGTCCATGTATTCAGAATTTGATATACTTGCTGTTTATGTTATTGACATAAATCTTGTTGAAACTCCAGAAGAGCTCCAAAAGGCAATTGAATATCTTAAGAAAGAATTTGAGATGAAAGATCTTGAAAAGACAATTTTCTCTTGGTCGGTAAATTGAACATTTAGCGGACAAGATCTTTATCCATCAATCTGCTTATACAGAAAGAGTCTTAAAACGCTTTACATGGACAAAGCGCACCCATTGAGTACACCAATGGTTGTTCGATCACTTGAAGTGGATAAGGATTTGTTCCAACCTCTAGAAGAGGATGAAGAACTCCTTGGTCCCGAAGTACCCTATCTCAGTGCAATTGGTGCACTAATGTATCTTGCTAATGCTACAACGCCTGACATAGCATTTTCCGTTAATTTACTAGCAAGATATAGTTCTTCTCCTACACGGATTAAGGATCCGTTCTTACCTCCAGAAGAGGATGATGAACTCCTAGGTCCAGATATACCCAAGTCACTGCACCGTACTCTTTTTCCCTTGCTCAGGTTTTTTCCCACTGGATTTTTCCTGGTAACGTTTTTAATGAGACAGCTTGCAATGTATATTATTAGTGTACTCTTTTTCCTTGACTAGGATTTTTTTCCACAGGGTTTTTCCTAGTAAGGTTTTAACGAGGCACATAATAATGAACATCCAAGGGGGAGTGTTTTGAAAATATTATTGTGGATTCTCCGTTGTACATAATCTTCCTGAAGAAGATTATCCATTTTGTACTCTATTGAAGTTTTCTACAAGCAGCTGATGCAGGCAGGTTGCAAGGAACTCAATGAAATGACTTGTAGCAGCTTCTTGGTTTGATGAGATTAATTTAAATCGATCTGAAATAGTGGTGGATAATATTCTCTACAAATTCAACTTTTGAGAAGATGGTATACAAGATTGGAATGCGGAGACTCGAATATTTGAAACAAGATTTTCATCAAGGGGAGTAAAATACGCGATGCACTCTTTTTTTCTTGGTAAGGTTTTTTCCCACGGGTTTTTTCTTATAGGTTTTTAATGAGGCACCTAGCAATGCGTATTACGAAATATGTGTACTCTTTTTCCTTCACTAGGATTTTTTCCACGGGATTTTCCTAGTAAGGTTTATAATGAGGCACATTATCTTTTAATGAACATCCAAGGGGGAGTGTTGTAAATATATATTATATTATGGATGTTCATTTAGTACTCCGTTGTAAATAAGCTTCTTGAAGAAGCTTATCCATATGGGACTCCGCCGTAAATATGTTTATCTATTTAGTACTATATTGGAAATAAGCCTCCTGAAGAAGCTTATCATTTCGGTACTCCATTATGGATAAATATTACCCCCGGTAGAAGATTATCTATATTTGGTACAGTAGCAGCTTACAAGCAACTTACAAGAAGCTTACACAGCAGCTTGCAATAGTAACTTACACAGCAGCTTGCAGTAGCAGCTTACACAGCAGCTTGCAGTAGCAACTTACACAGCAACTTCCTTTCTTCTATAAATAGAGGAGATTTCAGTTAATTATGTACATGAATTTGAAGTTAAATAATACATGAATCTCTCTCTATACTTGTCTTTGATTTATTTACTTTAAAGTCGTTATTTTATAACACCAACCCGTTTGAATGGTAATTTTCGGGGAAAGATGTTCGCCTACGCCACGCCAGTGCCTTAGAGTCCTCATGCTCATTGGACTCGTTCGAATCCTAAATAGTACATGCAAATAATAAATAAGAAAATATTAGAGATTCAATAGAGCCACAAAATTTTATAAATCGAGATTGAACCTACTAAACACATTAAAAAAAAAGCAGTAAGATTTATAAACAAAATAACCAAAAGACCGCATGCAATTATGGTATTTTGATCAAGGATGCATAGTAAGATGTATCGAACACACACATAGTAAGATGTAACCAACACACATATTATGATGATGGTGTTTCGGTCAGCTTGTGCAACACCTAGATTATTCCATTGTCAACTAATTAAACTTAAGGCAGATAAATAGTTTCAAAGAAAGTGGAATCTATACATACCTCAAGGAATTTCTTCATATCAAGTATCTTCTATTATCCTTGTTGATCATATACTCGTACAAGATCAGGCATGTGAACCTCAACATCAATAGATTCATCTTGATATTCTCTTGTCAATGTTATAGTCTGTTGTCCCGAATTGTCTTCAATCTTGAAAGGGAAGAGCCTCCACAACAACATCATATTGTTCATCGTATGCTTCGGCACTTAGGATTTCAGCTTGAGTGACTTTGACAACTAATACATCATAACTGCATGGCCCTTTCGTGGAATAGCAGTGAAAGGTAGACGGTACTGATGAGCTTCAGAACGAAGCAGCACTACGGTTAACTATATTAGAGAAGAGAGCAGAGGATTGATGCATGGTGGCAGCTCTGACTTCTTCCGAACACTCTCTTAGTTTGAGTGCCGTATGGACTACTAAAGAACTTTGTTCTTTACCGTGTTCTTTAATCGTAAGTAAACAAGCAATAAAATGAACACAGCAATTTTTACGTGGAAAATCACCCGGCTCAAAAGGTGCAAAAACCACGACCTACCACGTAGGATTTTTGTCACAACCCAAAACTCAACCCGTCGTGATGGCGCCTATCGTGGAACTAGGCCAGCCTGAACTCAACCAAAACAATACAACGACAATAAGTTTGAAAACATTTAACGGAAGCTTTGAACATTTAGAGGAAACTGTTTGAACATAAGAAATTCCAAAATAAGATACAACTGCCCAAACCAGGGTGTCACTAAGTGCATGAGCGTCTAAAGGAAAACATAGTCTATTACAACGTTCAAGGAAACAAACTGAAATACATCTAGAGATAGAGATGGAGAGTCAAGGCCTGCGAACGCCGTGCAGATACCTCAATAATCTCCTAAGCCTGAAGCCTCGATCAACAATCGCCACTGGGTCCAAAAGTGCCTGAATCTGCATACGAGGTGCAGGGGGTAACGTGATTACACCAACTTAGTAAGTAACGAGTCCAAACTATGGATTGAATGGTAGTAACGAACTCAACCTCAACATATATAATAGAATCAATGTATAGAAACGTAGGCATGCTTTCAGCTAAATAGACAGCTCAAAGTGATAAGATAAATACAGATCTGAACAGTTTAAGATATATATAACTCAACTTCTTCTACATCTCAATGCATCAACTGTATGAAATCCACAATGTGCTCCCACTCTCAAATGCTCGTCCACTTAGTACTGTATATGGCTCACACGGCCCAGGGAAGATCCTTCCCGGAATATATACATCTCTGACAGCAGTCACTCAGTACCGAGGAAGGCCAATCTAGCCCTATGGAGAAGATCCATGTCCAAATAATAATAATAACCTCACAACTACTCGGTATTGTATATGGACCACACGGTCCAGGGAAGATCCATCCCAGAATATATACATCACTGACCATCAGTCTCTAGTACCAAGGAAAACAGGCCAAACTAGCCTCATGGAGAAGATCCATCTCCATACCAAGGGAAGATCCATCCCTGAATATAATCAGCTGCGCCTACTATGGGTGTGCAGACTCCGGAGGGGCTTCTACGGCCCAAGCGCTATCATAATTAATATAACTGTCGCGGCGTGCAGCCCTACCCCAAACTGTCACTCATGATCAGGCTCTCGGCCTCACTTAGTCATCACTCTGTCCAGTCTCACCCACGGGCTCACAATATCAGGGAAACTAGCCCAGAAACAATGATATGCTATGCCAATAATAATAACCGAGACTGAGATATGATATGAAATGCATGAATATGACTGAGTACAAGATAATAGTGAAAACATTGAGATGAAAACAACAAACGAGCGCTAGGGATCCCAACAGTATCGGCATGAAGCCCTAACATGGTATCTAGCATGTTTACAGCTCAATTACTTTATCACATAATAGAAACTCGGATATCAACAAGAAAGAGTCATTAAACGATGCCATGGAATGAACCGGGTCACGATTCTCACGGTTCACACCCGCACGCCCGTCACTTGGCACGGCGTCACCTTATTACTAACCACATAACACGTAGTTCGGGGTTTCGAACCCTTAGAACCATGTTTGAAAGCGTTACTTACCTCAAACCAAGCAAACTCCTACTCCGCAATGCCTTCGCCTCTCGACTCGGCCTCCGAACGCCCCAAATCTTGCCACATACAATACGATACGATCAATATAGGCTAAAGGAACCAATTCCACAAGAAAAATACCAAATTATAGGCCAATCCCGAAATTCACTCAAACCCACCCCCCGGCTCCACGTCTCGAAATCTGACAACATCACAAAACTAGAAATCTCATTCACTCACGAGTCTACCCATACCAATTTCATCAAAATCCGACAACAAAATCCCCTTCAAAACCCCAAAATTCCGTCTCAAGAACTTTTCCATTTTCCTCTAATTTTTTCACCCCAATTCCCAATTTAGATGATAGAAATCAAGATACAATCATGGAATTTAACCAAAATCAAGTGAAGAACACTTACCCCAATCAACCCCCTGAAAATCCCTTCAAAAATCACCCATATCTGTGGTCTCTAGATCAAAATATGAAAAATGGGTTCAAACCCTTGATTTTGAATATAACACTGCCTGCCCAGATTTTCCTCTTCGCGAACGCGGCCTCCCTCTTGCGTTCGCGTAGAGCAACTTCACTGCCTCCTCACTTTACTCTTCGCGAACGCGACACGCTCCTCGCGAATGCGATGCCTTACAAGCTCCAACCTTCGCGAACGCGACCACCACCTCGCAAACACGTAGAACAATGGACCTGGGTCCCCAACTGTCTCTTCTCTTCTTCGCGAACGAGAAACCCCTCTCGCGTTCGCGATGCACTCTCAGCCCCAACCCTTCGCGTTCGCGTCCTCTTCTTCGCGAAATGCGAAGAACAAAAATTCCTCAGCTCACCTTGACCCTTGGTGAAGGCGACATACCTCTCGCGAATGCGATGAAGAAAAACTCTACAACAAAATACTAGAAAATCTGCCAACTTCTAAAGCCAAGAAATTCCGTTAACCACCCGAAACTCACCCGAGGCCTTCGGGACCTCAACCAAACATTACAACACATCCCATAACATCATACAAACTTGGTTGAACCTTCGAATCACTTAAAACAACATCAAAACACCAAATTACCCCCGGACTCATGCCTATGAACTTCTAAACTTTCAAATTCCACAAACGACGCCGAAACCTATTGTTGATACCCAATTTTTCCCTGTATTTTTAAAATATGCAAAATACCTTCAAAACGGTCTGTATATGCATATATAAGCATATCCCAAGGTTTCATTATTTTTTCTTAATTTTTCAAAGATTTTTAAATCAATTTACTGTCCTATTTTATCAAGAAAAAACCAGTAATTGTCCGCAAAATTATCATTTTTTTGGTGATTCATTTATTTGATTCTCATGTTATACTAAAATATAGCTAAGATATTTTTTACATATTTTTACAAATTTATTTAGTATTTTTAAGGATAAAATTGTATAATTGCAATATTAGCCATTTTTAGGTTTAAATTCGTCTCATGTTTATAAAATGGGATTTCATTGATAAATATATATTATAATACATTTTAGTGCTTTCAATTTGTTTTCAGAAATTTATTTACTATTTTCTATAAATTAAATGGGAAAAAAAGGACTATTTAACTTATAGCCAGATTTGGCTTTCTAATCTAGCCTAATTAAACCAGCCCATATCCCCTAATTACACCAGCCCCAAAGATCCAAACCAAAATCCTAAATCTACCCGACCCAATCCGATTAAATTTCGGCCGTTGATCAATTGTGATCAACGGTCCAGATCCGTTCTTACCAAATTAAACAAACGACCCCCCCCCCAAACCCCCC
>NC_031989.1:9664136-9666712 GCF_001879085.1 Nicotiana attenuata
AGACTTCCGTTTCCTTAACCTAAAATTAAACAAACCGACCCCCCCCCAAACCCCCCTCATTCCTCAGTCAACCGACTCTCATCTCTATCTCTCTATCTCTGGTTCTCTCTAGAAGCTTCCCCTTTCCCCTCCACTCCGATGAGCTTCACTCGCCTTCTCCGGCCACCTCCTGGCCGGAATCCATGGTGGTCTCACCACCTACCAGCCTTCTATGGTTCCTACACGCTTGGTTGCTGAAGTTTCGAGGCCTGACCATGAAGAAGCTAGGTCCAGACCTTGCTTGATTCAAGTTTTATGGCCATCTGCGGCCTTGCTCCGGCAAGCCATATCTGTTTCGAGCCTGACCTCGACTCCTCCTGCTTAGATCAACGACTATCCAAGCCTTTGTCACCATTTGGGTTCCTCTGAAACCCTAGTTTTCGAGGTTCTTCTGATTTCTTTAGATCTGTTCTAAATCCGTGTTTTCCCTAAACTTTTAAACGAATTCTTGATATTTCTTTCAAAACTATGCTTTCAAAACCTTTATTTTCCGATCTAGGGTTTTTGAGTTATTTAGATGTTTCTCTGATTTTCTTTTTCTTTTGTGTGCTTCTTCTACTATGTTTCTTATTAAGTTTCTTCTACTGTGTTCTTGTTTCTTCTACTATGTTCTTTACATGTTTCTCCTACTGTGTTCTTATATGTTTCTCCTACTGTGTTCTTATTAGTTTCTCCTACTGTGTTCTCATTAGTTTCTTCTACTATGTTTCTTTGAGTTCTTCTACTGTGTTTCGCATGTTGTTCTTTTACTATGCTTCTCATGAGTTCCTGCTACTGAAAAAGCATGTTAAAGGTCTCAGTTCTTTTCTGAGACCCCTGAACCTGTTTCGATTAGTATCTTTTTCCTTGATTACTTGTCCTCTCATCTCTGCACTCGATTGATGATAAAAACCCTAGAATTTGGGGGTTCATCCGAGTTTTGAGACCATTAGCTATGTGGTATGCTTGTCCTTCATCTTTGAAATAGTTTGATTTCAGAAACCCTAACTATTTCGAGTTTCTAAATTTGTTTCCTCTGTTGCTCAACTGAGTCTTGAAATCTTTGTTTCAATCTCCATTTCGTTAGGCAATTCTGATTCTCTACTAAACTCTTCTACGGTCCTTATACTGGACCCTTTGCATGCTATTTGATAATATCTCTCTTCTACATTGCTGACCTATGTGACTACCATGATCCTATAGTCTACTTACTGATTTTGCAATTGCATGACGTTTTCTTTTAGCCTAGCATACTTGTGTGCTCTTTATATGTGCTGAACTTCCCTCTAAAATGGCTTTCAATTCTGATTGATTTCAGACTTCCTTTGTGTAAGCCTGATTGATTTTCTTTCCTTGTTTGCTGATTTTCCCTGTTACTTGGTTTGAGTCAAAAACATTCCTCAGCTTTTCTGACTTGGTTTATTCATGGACCAATAATTACAAACCTCTGACTCCTTGATTTGCTGTGTTCTAATTGATTTTCTACCTTATTTATGTAACCGTGTATTTCAAAATTCTGACCTTAAATAAACTCCTATGTATTTACCCCTAAATGCCTACTTTGCACAAGATGCTTGTTTGATCTCTTTCCTTAAATAATTTTATTATTTATTACTGTCTAAGTCCGAATTCCTTAATTAAAGGAAGTCTTGTACTGATTGATTTTAATTGATACCTAGTTCCTTAATTGTTTTCTTACCTTATTTCTGCCTGTTTTTCACACTATAAGTACACGACTCTTTCATTAACACAAGATCCATCATTGGTAGTCTTTCTGAACTTATACTCACACTCAAAAAGTATTCTCTCTTGTTGCTTGTACTGTGACCTGTTTACAAGTTTTGCTGCCTGCTTTCTCTATTTGCTACTTTGAAACTGGTATGTCCTGATTTAAGGTTTTCAGCACCACAACAATGTGTTTATTTACTATCTTTATATCCATGTCTACTTACTGCTTCTGTATAGTTCAACACTTACTCTAGCATACTGATTTCTTTCTGCTTGTTCTACTATGAATCCAAAACCCCTACCCCCTATGTGTTTAAGCTATGGTTTGAGGCATGGCAATACTGCAAGTTATTGTCCATGAATCAGATTTGATCCCCTGGGATCCTAGCCTCTAATAGTATGTGTTCTGGCAGGCTTATAGGTGTGCTAGCACTCTCCATTGCTGGGCATGCCTAAAGTCTGCCCTTGCCTAAGCAATAGGCTCTTTACCATCTCCCTATTCCCCCGAACCCCTTATGTGCGCTTATTTTTGGCTGTTTCCTTTCCCTTTCCCCTTTTAGCATTATGTTCTGCACTTGCACACTTTCTTAGTCTTTAAGTTCTGCCCCCCTCTTGTGAGCCTTGCCTTGGGACCCTTTGAAGTTCCCTCTGAACTTGGACACTTGAGGGCTGACCCTTCCACACTGCACTCATCCCCAATCTGATAATTCATGTGGGTGTGAGCATTGCCCGGAGTCCCTTTGAGGCTCTTAGGGAACTTTGACACACTCAAATGGGAGAAAGGCTTTGGATCATGATCTCTTGGAGTTCGGTTTTACCGTCTACGTATT